>NC_065581.1:27047301-27272301 GCF_024542745.1 Macaca thibetana thibetana | reverse complement strand
TGAGGCTCCTTGATGAATGCTAATGCCTTTCAAGAAGGGACTAACTTCTGATTTGTGTCTGAACTGGAGGGCCAGAAAATGATGCAGAAAACCCTACTTGCACTTTCTTGCTCTGATGAGGTCCCTAAGTCTCTAGGCTCACACCAACCCAAGGAAGTATCTACCCAGTCGCGTTTGCACGGCATTTTGCATTTCACAATGCGCTTCCGCGCTCCAGTTGGGTTAAGAAAGAAATTTATAGACGATTCATGAGTTCCCATGGAACCGGGTTACCTATCAAAAAGGAAGATCCTACTTTGATTTTTGGCCAAGGCAGACGCTCCTTCTCTCAAAATCTAACCCACGCAGTATATTTTCTTTTTCTCTTGTGCTTCGGTATTGAAGTCTAAAGCAGCCGGTCCTGGAGTTTTCCTGAGCCCTTCGGGTGCACAGATTACTGTAACTGGCTTTCGTCTACTTCTTGGAACCATATACTAATCTAAGAAAAGAGGGAAACAATCGCAAGCTAAGAAACCATGTCGACTAAGTAGATAAATGAGGAAGAGGGACAAGGAGGAAGAGGGAGAGAAGAAAGTGACCAGAAGGGAGAAGAAAGGAAGGAGGGACAGGAGGTAGAAATAAGAGGATGAAGGAGAAAGAAGAGGAGAAAGAGGAAGAGAAGAAAGGAAGAGCGGGATGGAAAAGACAGATTTTCTGAGGAGCCTTGTTAGCGCTCAGAAAACGATACCCCAAAGTATGGCTCTTGGAAGTGCTGAGTACTTTGAACAACCTAAGAACCTCAGAACCAAAGTCTCTCTGACCTTCCGCAGCCCCACTGCCTCCTGATCCTCTTTCATTCCGGAATGGCAGGGAGGGGCTTTCACTGAAGTTTCCCTTATTTGACTCAGGGAAGTTCCTCCAGAAGGAAAGAGATTGTCATGAACCCTCTCCTGGAATCTGTACTAAACCAGAGAAGATTAACTCAGATCCCAGGAGAGAAAACTAAAGGTCTCCACGCCTGGGACATCTCGCCAAGCCAGACTTCAATTCTTTTCTTCACCACCTTTCTGAGGGCTGCTACTTGAGAGACTTTATCTGTGTAATAAGACAAGCTTTTTTACCAGAGTAGTTCCTGCCCTAACCCTCACATTACTTCTCGCCACCACCTTCCAGGAGCCTTCAAGCCCCTATTTCTTTATGTAGCTCCAAGACCTATTTAAGCTTCAACCATCTGCCCCTTCTTTGAGTCTCACTTACACTTTCTGGGACCCCTGTGCATATGTGCATAATAAATGTGTATGCCTTTGCTTCTGTTAATCTGTCTACTGGCAACTTTATTTCTCAGACTCAGATAACCAAACTCCAGAGCGGAGAAAAAAGATTCTCTCACCCCTACAGGGTCAAAAGAAGACTAAAAGAAATTCACTAGATTTATGGAAGACTATAATTTGAGGGGATAGACATGAAGCAGTTTGATGGGTTAGCGAGGTGTCCATACAGATATAAATTGTGTTATAGATTGTTGTTCATAGTTCATGCATATCACATCCTTTTTATTTGGTGGACATATTTTTGTTAAGCATTTCTTTATATATATTTTTTTGCTGAAATCATTTGCAACTCCAGCTTTGAATACAGTTAGATACCACAGAAATATCAAAAATCTGTTTTAAAAAATAAAAAAAAATTAGAATCAGGGTCTTACTCTGTCACACAGACTGCAGTGCAGTGGCACCATCATAGCTTACTGTAACCTGAACTCTTGGGCACAAGCCATCCTTCTGCCTCAGCCTCCAGAGTAGCTAGGAATAGAAGCATGCACCACCATGCCTAGCTAATTTTTTTTTTCTTTGTAGAAAATAATTTATTTTCTTTGGTATTCCTTGTATTTGAAGAAAAATTGACAATTTGCCTTTTTAAGTATAGAAGGACATTTGATTTGTTTCCAATTTAGGGCTAAAGTAGAAACTGGACTAGTTTTTGTTTCCTGCAACTAAGTCCTGACTCTCTACCTTTACTGAGATCCATTCTACCATGTTTTTGTTTTCAGCCCAGTAAAACAAATAAGATTGCAGCTGTGGCCAGTCCCTAGTCATGGTTACAGTAAAACAAACAAGCCAACAGTTGATTAGTAATTTTAGTTCAAATATATCACTAGTTGCTTTGTATTTTGCTGAGGTGTTTTTTTAAGCACAAAAGGTTTCTGAGGGCTGGGTTCAGTGGCTTATGGATTGTAACCCCATCATTTAGGGAGGCCGAGGTGGGAGGATTGCTTGAGGTCAGGAGTTGGAGGCCACTTTGAGCAACATAGAGATAGAGAAGTTGCTGAAGACAGAAATTATATCTTTCTGTGTCCTCAATATGTATTGAAAGTCTCATTTGTATAAGGTATGGCTAAAAGTTTTCCAAATCATGAGTGCTGGTTCCTTTTGCTGAATAGTTCCTTCCTCAGTTTATTTCTTTCCTCATGCATTTCACCATAAGCAGCAATAACTAACCAGGTTGCACATTCCACATTTTACTTGGAAGTATTCTCAGCTAAATATTCAAGTTCATCATGTACAAATTCTGTTTTCCACCCAACTGTAGAATACAATTCAGCCAAGTCTCTCCCTCTTTATAACAAGATCATCATTCCTTCAGTTTCTAACTGCATGTCATTAATTTCCTTCTGAGACCTTACCATAAGCATATTTAACATTCTTATATTTTAAATTTAATAGAAAACTTTTGGAACAGTTTTAGGTTTATAGAAAAATTGAGTGGAAAGTAGAGTTTCAGTATACTCCTTCCTTCCCCCTTTCTCTCCCAGTCTCTTTATTATTAACATCTTGCATTAGTGTGGTATATTTATTACAATTGATGAGCCAATGTTCATAAATTATTATTAACTAAAGACCATAGTTTATATTACGGGTCACTTTTGTGCTGTATAGTCTATGGGTTTTAACAAATGTATAACAACATGTATCCACCATTACTATATCATACAGAATAGTTTCGCTGCCTTAAAAATCCACTGAACGTCACTTATTCTTCCCTCTTAAAATCCACTGAACATCACTTATTCTTCCCTTTTTCCCTCCCCCTAAGCCCCTGGCAACCACTAATCTTTGCTGTTTCCATAGATTAGCATTTTCAGGGATGTTATATAGATGGAATTATACAGTATGTAGCCTTTTCCAGATTGACTTCTTTCACTTACCAATATGCACTTAATGGTCTTCTGTTCTTCTTCCTTTTTGGTAGCTTGATAGCTCATTTATTTTCCTTACTGAATATTTCATTGTCCGAATGTACCATAGTTTATGTATTCATTCATGTACTGAAGGACATCTTGGCTGCTTCCAAGTTTTGCCTATCATGAACAACACTGCTATAAACATTCTTAGGCACGTTTTGTGTGGACATACATTTTCAACTCCTTTGCATAAATACCAAGGAACACAATTACTAGATCGTATGGTAAGAGCATGTTTAGTTTTGTAAGAAATTGTCAAACTGTCCTCCAGCATGGCTCTAACGTTTTGCATTCCCACCAGCAATGAATGAAAGTTCCTGTTGCTCCACATCCTTGTCAGCATTTGGTATTGTCAGGGTCCTGGATTTTGGCCATTTTGATAGGTGTATAGTAGCACCCCATTGTTTTAATTTGCATTTCCCTGAGGACATATGATGTGCAGCATCTTTTCATATGCTTATTTGCCATCTGTATATCTTCTTTGGTGACATCTGTTAGGGTCTTTGGCCTGTTTTTTTAATCGGTTTGTTTCCTTATTGTTGAGTTTTAAGAGTTCTTACATATTTTGGATATCAGTCCTTTATCAGATATGTATTTTGCAAATATTTTCTCCCAGTCTGTGCCTTGTCTTTTCATTCTCTTAAACATTTGTTTTATTTTTTTAAACCAATGTTCTCTTCATGACAATATATGCATTCTCTAAGATGATCGAAGCTTTCTCTATCATGTTCCCTTGACTGTAATTGTTTTTCATATACTCAGTGTTAGGATTTCCAGGTTTAATGTTTGTCAGCCAACAGTCTGAGAGACTTGACCTCGGCCCCTTATCCAAATGCTGGGAATGCACACCAGCACAGTAAAATGCAAGTGCCACGTCTTAAATATAAAAATCTACCGATTTGTTGGATTCTTTTTTTCTGCCAAGGACACAGTGACGGACAGACTGGCCTTGGGCTATATGCAGCTATGTGCTGGCTGACACAGGCATATAAGATGCTTTACTGAGGGGCAAAACATGCTAATATCATCTCCGGGTTTCCTTAAGCATTAGAAAAACATGTTGGGGCCGGGCGCAGTGGCTCACGCCCGCAATCCCAGCACTTTGGGAGGCCGAGGCGGGCGGATCATTTGAAGTCAGGAGTTTGAGACCAGCCTGGCCAATATGGTGAAACCCCGTCTCTACTGAAAATACAAAAATTAGCCGGGGATGGTGGTGCATGCCTGTAATCCCAGCTACTCGGGAGGCTCAGGCAGGAGAATCGCTTGAACCCGAGAGGTGGAGGTTGCACTGAGCCGAGATCGTGCCATTGGACTCCAGCCTGAGCAACAGAGCTAGACTCCGTCTCAAAATAAATAAATAAATAAAGTTGGTCGCCACTCAATTGAGAGTCGTGAAAACAATTTTAATGGGTAACTACCAGTATTTTCAAAATGACAAAGGAGTAGAACAGAAAATATAAGGTAGAACATGTAATAAAGGTAACGATTGTTTGCGTTTTAAAACTGTGTGCAGACGTGTATTTCTTTTTTTTTTTCTTTTCTTTTTTGTTTCTTTGAGACGGAGTCTCGCTGTGCCGCCCAGGCTGGAGTGCAGTGGCGCGATCTCGACTGACTGCAACCTCTGCCTCCCGGATTCACACCGTTCTCCTGCTTCAGCCTCCCGAGTAGCTGGGACTACAGGCGCGCGCCACCACCATAATTTTGGTATTTTTAGTAGAGACGAGGGTGTCACCATATTGGCCAGGCTGAGTCTCGAACTCCTGACCTAGTGATCCACCCAGCTCGGCCTCCCAAAGTGCTGAGATAACAGACGTGAGCCACTGCGCCTGGTCAGTAGACGTGTATTTCTTAAAATCAGTTCAGTCAGACAAGTTTACAATGCACACGCATACCTGAAACAGGAACAAATGACTGGCGGCGAAAATGTGCGGCACTGCGCAGGGCGAACGCGAAACGTTAGCTAAAGCCTCTGGGAAATGAAGTTCAGCAACCTCGTCGCGGAGTGTTCTGGGAACGCTGGTCCAGTGTGCCCGCCCGGCGCCGGCGTGCGGGGCGGAGCGGGGCTCTCTCGTAAGGACCGGAAGTGACCGTTGAAGCCGGTTGTAGGCGTGGAAAGAGGTTGGCGCTCTGGAAGTCCAGCTGCTTCGGCTCCCTGCGTTAGGTCTGGTGGCGGTCAGTGCGCTTCCGGACCCGGGATCAGAGTGTGTGGATCGCCATAAAGGGAGGGGAGCTCAGGTATCACCATGGCAACAGCCAGCCCTCCGGACCCGTGACGTCACCCTTCTGGTTTCGCGCTTAGAGGCCTCTGCGGGAGAAAGCTGGGGAGTCCTCAAAGGGGGCGCACCTCGCCTCCGTCTGTGCGGGGCGGTCCCGCCCTGATCCCTTGGAGGGCTTTGTTCTTTTGTTCTGGCCTAAGGGGAAGTCGGGTGCCGGGCCCCGCCCTGCTTATCCACCTTCCAGCTTTAACGCTCTGCAACAGGTGTGTCTTCGTGTTATCCGACCTCGCAGGGGTGTGAGTCACAAATGTGCACAGAGGGAAGAGACCAGGTCTGTGGATGCCCCGGCCAGATTCTAGGGTGGGCACCAAGGGTTTTTTGGATCTGAGGCAGAACCCGCTTACCCGATCTCCACTCTGTTTTTGTTCATCGGAGTGCCACACGCCTCTCTAGTGCTCTCTTAGGGCACTTCTCTCGTGTAAGACCTCTTGGTCACTTTGCAAGACTCTGATGTGTGATTGTGTGACGTATGCTGCTGACGCCATCCTGTGTTTTTTAGGATAGACAACCTCAGCGTGTTGCAGACTCGCTGCAAGGGGAGCTAGACATCTGAGTCCCAGACTGAGGTATCAGCTGAAGGAACGCTGCCTGGCGAACCCTGGTATTCAAGTTCCAGAGGAACGGGATGAGCTTCTGAGATGGAAGGTAGTGGGGTCGACTTGGGGGAGAGTGGGTTGATGGAGGCTTGAGAACAGTCATGACTGGAGGATCAAATACTTGAGATCAGAGCAGGAGAGCTGGAAGGAAGGAACGGTATGCTTAGGGATTAGCAAAGAAACCGAATTACATTGTAGGGAGAGATTCTTTTTTTATAGAGATACTTGGGGGAGGAGTTTATTTTTTCTTTCATTCCATTGGGGAATGAAAAGACATAATCATTCAGAGTATATGTGATCCCCACATGACTTCTGAATATTAAATATTAAAATTATAATGTTGAAGTCAGAAGACATCTTGGTAATCATCCCTTCAATGAAAGAGTTAGTTTTGAAATCTCCTTGGCAGATGGCAGTCTGTCAACCCTAGGCCAGAACTAGTGTGGCATTAAACTCGCCATTTTGGGTGCAGACTATTCCCTTGTTGGCTTTCTTTTTTAGTTTGTTATATTAAACAGATGTACTTGTTCCTGTAACTTTTGTGTTGATCTTATTTCTGAGTCCTCCAGAGAAAAGGAAACTGTTCTTAATTTCACACTGCTGCCCTTAAGATACGTGAATTCAGCTATTACAACTCCGCCTCATAAATTCTAAGCAATATAGCCTCACTTCTTTTGATTGGTCTGTGTGATGTTATCTAGACCTCTTCTCTGAAAACTCTCCTGCTTGTCAGCATTTTTCGTAAAATGCAGTGCCTAATGGTAAACATAGTTCTTTGGATGTGCTTTGAAAAGTACCTGAAAGAATAATGTACTACTTCGTTTGACTGGGATTATACTTCTGCTGTTTGGCATCAGATCACATTTGCTTTAAAAACTATCAGTGATGTACTGTAAACTTTAGATTTTTTTTACATAAACTGCAGTGATCTAGATTTATACCATTTTTGTGTAATGGAATTATTATTATCCTTAATGTCAGGACTTACAGTTACGATTGTCCAATTTTTTGGTCACATGTTTTAGGCTTTCAGAATGATTATGAATCCTAATTTAGTTATTCAGTGTCTTAACTGTCCTTTCCAACTTAATGCCACTAGCAGATTTAATGAATATTCCTTCTATTTCTTCCTACATGTCATTGAACAGGTCAGGGTAAGGACAGAGGCTTATGACGTGTCCCTATAGACTTCCCTCTGCATTGGTGTTGTCTTTACATTCTTTAGGTATGGCTGTGCAATCAAGTTTGGTTTAACCTAACTATTATCATGCAGTCCTTTTTTTGCATTTGTTAATATCATTAGAAATCTTAACATTATTCATATTATTCATGTGAATAATGTAGGTTTGGTCCATACTACTCTTCAATTTTTTGTCCTTCAAGTCTTTTTTACAGTAGATTTTTAAAATATATATTCTAAGTTTATCAGAATTAAATCAGTCAAAGTAGTTTCATTAAAAGCCTTTGTTTTTTCTTTATTTTGGGGATTTCTCACAATTTTATCATTAGGATTAACTTTACTGAGCCTCTGTTCCTTGTAATAATTTTTGCAGCACATACTGAGCATTTACTATGCGCCAGGCACACAGTTGGTTTCTGTAACTGTTGCTGTTTTTGGTTCCGTTGGTTGCTGTTACTTGGAATAAAAAGCATCTTACCTGAGACATTTCTCTTGATTCTGTTTTCCTAAAGTCTTAGGTACCTGTCTGTGCATGTAGAACATTTTCTTTCACTGTTAAGAACTTCCAAGATAACATCTTCATTTTTTTTCTTAAGACTTCTGTTACAAAACAGTTTTTCTTTACTGGTCAAAATCAAGTTGAGCATAATAGTTCCCTTTATTGCTTCCTCTGCTTTCTGAGGCATGACAGCATTAAGACAGAATTTCTTGATTGATACATTTTTTACAAAATGAAACTTAACATAGCCAAACAGTTGAAACTGCTTTTCTCCGTATTATTCATCACCCCTACTTGCCTAAGCTGTCTATGTCATACTGTTGCCAGCATGGTGCTGCTTTTGTTTTTTTTTCTTTCTTTTGGTTTATCTACAGTTTCCATCAGGTTTCACACTCACGATTATTGCATCACATACAATAATCCATCTCTTAGTCTGTCTCTTTATATCAGATCATTTTGCGTAAATTTTACCTTAGCTCTCTTTTAAACAAGGATTGGTCATGAAACCCACACTAGGCCAGTTGGCTCTCTCTGGAATTTGAATCTTGGAACTAAAATCCGATGACACTGACCTATCCTAATGGTTGTATCCCAAAGAGATTGTCCTTGCACCTTAGTGGTACAATTTAGATTCCCTGAAATTACTTGGGTTCTCTCCATTTGATTGTTTAGCTTTTCTTTTTATTCTTCATGTTCCCCACTGTCTTTATATTTAGTCCCTTAGTTGATTTTTTTTTTTTTTAAGTTATATAGTTTTAAGGTCTTATGTCTTCCAGCCTAGCAAGCCTTGGTTAATGCCTAAAATTTTGGGTTTCCCTTCTTTTTTTTCAGGTGCAAATTCACTTGGCTTATTGCCACTATCTCATGCATCTGTGTGTAGTCATAAATATCCATCTTGACCCTTACCTGTTTTGATTGTTTTTTCTTAGTTTTTACCAAGCATCTCTTACAGCATTGCTAGTCTTTCTACTTCATACCTCATGTCTCATTCAAAGTTTATTTTTTTTTTGAGACTGAGTCTCACTCTATCGCCCAGGCTGGAGTGCAGTGGCGTAATTTCAGCTCACTGCAACCTCTGCCTCCCGGGTTCAAGCAGTTCTCCTGCCTCAGGCTCCTAAGTAGCTGGGATTACAGGTGCGTGCCACCATGCCCAGTTAATTTTTGTATTTTTAATAGAGACGGGGTTTCACCATGTTGGTCAGACTGGTCTCAAACTCCTGACCTCAGGTGATCCGCCCACTTCGGCCTCCCAAAGTGCTGGGATTACAGGCGTAGCCGCTGTGCCCAGCCAATCTCATTCAAATTTTTATATCCAGAGACATCTTCCCTCGCTAGTATTTCTGCATACATTAAATTTCTAAGAGGAGAAAATTTTTCTTGTTTTACTTCTTTGTGGAAACAGGTGTACCTAGTTTGGTTTTCCTCACCACTATCTCCTCTTCAAGAGGATTTTGAAAGGTATGTTTGTCAGACATTTGCCTCTAGTCTTTTAAAGATGAGAAAATTGAAGCCTAAAGAAGACAAGGGACTTGCATAATTTTACATAATTAATTACCAGACGAGTCATTTTGAGAATCAGGCTTTCCTGTCAACCAGTACTCTGAATGGATTCCCCCAAGAGCAAAGTTTTTTTTTGTTTTGTTTTGTTTATTAAGGTATAAGTTATATACAGTAAAGCACACAAATACTGTACAGTATATACCTTTTCAAGTTTTTATGTATGTGTAAACTAGTATAACCAAGATATGGAATGTTTCTAATGCCCCAGAAGTATCTTGTGCCTCTGCCCAGTCAGTTATCCCTCCAGAAGTACTATTCTAACTTTCATTACTATAGATCAGTTTGGTTGGTTTTTAAACTTAATATAAATATAGTCATACAGTATGCATTATTTTCTGTCTGGCTTATTTTGCTCAACATTATGTTTATGAGATGCATCCATGTTGTTAATTATGTTAGTAGCTCTTTCTTATATTTTGGAGTAATCCATTGTATGAAAATACCATGGTTGTTTATGCTGTGTTCTGTTGAAAGGCATTTGGGTTGTTTCCAGTTCTGAGATATTATGAATAAATCTGCAGTGAAGATCCTTGTACAAGTCTTTGATGGACATAAGCATTTTTATGGATGTAAGGACAGGAGTGGAATTGCTGAGTCATAGGATAGTCATATGTTTAGCTTAGTATAAACTACCAGTTTTCATAAGTGGTTGATACATTTATTCCATATGCCAATCTAAAAAGTTCTAATTGCTTTACATTCTTGCCAGCAATTAGTATTGACCATGTCTATTTAATTTAAGACATTCTGTTGGGTGGGTAGAGTAAGTAGCATATGTCATTGTGATATTTAATTTACCTTAATAGCAAAGTTTTCAAAGGGCCTATAAAGACTTTTGGAAAGTAATCGGATTATTTCTTCATATTTTATATGTAGCAGAGAAAAGGCAGCAGAAATAGTTTGCCTCACTTAATAAGGAACAGAGATGAGTCATATAATACATATGACTTCTAAGTGTCTAGGTACAAAACTGAATCATAAAGCAGTGCTTTACCTCCTGAGCCTATTGAGGAGGGTACCAGGGCCCCAGTTACCTTGTAACTTTTTTTTGCATTCTAAAATGTAAAGGAAATGGCATAGTTTCTGTTATTTTCAAATAGAAGAATAAACGGAATTTATGGATTGCTGGGGATAGCTATATTGAACAGAAGTCATATGGCTCCTGCTTCTTCCCCTAGATCTGTCCTCTCCAGACTCCACCCTTCACCAAGGGGGACATAATCTACTCTCATCAGCCAGTTTTCAGGTAAGATGTGGTTTCTTGAAATGCCATTTTATTCTTTAGAGGGTGATTGTGGTTTTTTTGTTTTGTTTTTTTCTGTTTATCCAAAAATCAATGTTGGCCGTTCATTCTGGGCTCTTATCTGTCTAGTAACCGCATTCCTAACTCAGCCTCTCCAGCTTTAACTAATACATTCACCACTTACCTCTTGCTTAGTATCTTGCTATGCTCCAGGGATGGGAGAGCAAAATAAGTACAAAACTTGATCCTTTTTTTTTTTTTTTTTTTTTTTTGAGATGGAGTCTCCCTCTGTCACCCAGGCTGGAGTGCAATGGTGGTGATCTCCGCTCACTGCAACTTCCACCTGCCGGGTTCAAGCAATTCTCCTGCCTCAGCCTCCCGAGTAGCTGGGATTACAGGCCTGCACCACCACACCTAGCTAATTTTTTGTATTTTTAGTATAGACAGGGTTTCATCATGCTGGCCATGCTGGTCTCGAACTCCTGACCTCATGATCCACCCACCTTGGCCTCCCAAAGTGCTGGGATTGCAGGTGTGAGCCACCACGCCCAGCCCCAAAACTTGTTCCTTTAATAGGCCAAAATGACTACTAGAAAATAAAACAGGTAAATATAAGAAAGGTGAAATGAGTAATGTGGATATTAGAGAATGGAAAAATGTATGTGCTCTGGAAGGATTAGGAGAGTTTCATGGAGAATGGCTGATTTGTGATGCCTCTAAAACAATAGGTGACATTTGGATATTTGAACAAGTAAGGTGGTGGGGATGGAGGTATGGATTCTAGGTATAGAGAAGATTATAAGCACAAGTTCGTAAGTAAGAATTAACAGATGTTACATAGGATTCAGAAAAATATGGAAGAGATGGTTTATGGCAAGTGGTACACAAATGATTGAATGAAGTCAGAATACAAAAGCCTTGAATACCTGGATGAGAAGTTGAAGGCTTTATCGTGTAAGCCATTTATGAACCATTAATGATTTTTAATGGAAGAAAAGTGACCTGGACTGATGGAGAACTTAGACAAAAAAGGTAACAATTGCTCACCAGCCATAATCAACCTCAAGCCCTCCTCCTTCTTAAAATTTTCCCCCTGCTTAATTCCTGTCCCATAACTGAATTTTCTTAACAAAGAAATGGTACCAGTTCTTCCCACTTTCAGCCCAAGTACTTTTGGTATTTTCTATTTAATTGGGGAGTATATTGTGACAGTAAAGTGCACATATTTAAAAATGTACAATTTGATAAGTTTTGACATATATACATTCATGAAACCATTACCACAATCAAGACAGTGAAAATATCCGTAATCAGAGAACATACCTTGTATGACTTGAATCCTTTCAAATTTATGGAGACTTGGTTTTTTGTCCAGAGTGTGGTACATCTTGGTAAACTATCAGTGAGCGCTTGAAAAGAATGTATATTGTGCTATTGTTTTATAGAATGTTCTATAGATATATTCATTTTCTATTGCTGCTATAATTAATTGCCATAAGCTTAGATGGCATTAAAATAACATTTACTCACAGTTTTAGAAGTCAAAAGTCCAAAATAGATTGTCAGGACAGCATTCTTCTGAAGGTTCTAGGGGAAGAATCTATTCCTTGCCTTTTCCAGCTTCTAGAGGCTGCTGTGTTCTTTGGATTGTGTCTACTTATTGTATCTTCAAAACTAGCACTGTGGCATCTTCAAATTTATCTCTCTGTCTGTCTCTCTCTGACTCTGACTTGTCTTCTATCTTTGTATCTCCTACTCTGATCCGCTTACCTCCCTCTTATAAAGACCCTTGTGATTACCCTAAGCTCACCCATGTAATACAGAATAATTTCCCCACTCAAGGTCCTTAACCTGATCACATTTGTAAAGTCTCTTTTGCCATGTTAGGTAACAAATTCACAGGTTTCAGGGGTTAGGACATGGACATTTTTGGGAGGGCCTTGTTCTGTATACCACAGGTATCAGTTTGGTCAACTTGGTTGATAGTGTTGTTCAAGTCTTTTATATCCTCACTGATTTCCTGTCTGCTTGTTTTATCAGTTATTGTGAAAGGGGTATTGAAATCTCAGACTGTTGTAGGTTGATCTGTTTCTCCTTGCTGTTTTACCAATTTTCGCACCATATATTTTGAAGCTCTGTTATTAGGTGCATAAATGTTTAGGATTGTTATGTTCTCTAATCAGTTGACTCCTTTATTGTTGAGAAATGGTGTTTTTAATGCCTGGTAATATCTTTTGCCTTGAAATTTCCTTGACATATGGTATATATTTTTATATATTTTTGCTTTTAACTTATTCGTATCTTTATATTTAAAGTGAGTTACTTACAAGCAACATGTAGTTGGGTTTTGCCTTTTTTTTTTGTCTTTGAGATGGAGTCTTGCTCTGTTGCCTAGCCTGGAGTGCAGTGGCGTGATCTCGGCTTACTGCAAACTCCACCTCCCTGATTCACGCCATTCTCCTGTCTCAGCCTCCCCAGTAGCTGGGACTACAGGCGCCCACCACCATGCCTGGCTAGTTTTTTGTATTTTTAGTAGAGACGGGGTTTCACCATGTTAGCCAGGATGGTTTTGATCTCCTGACCTCATGATCCACCTGCTTTGGCCTCCCAAAGTGCTGGGATTACAGGCGTGAGCCACCCCACCCGGGTTGTGCTTTTTTTTTTAAATCAGATCTGGAAATCTCTGCTTCTTGGGGTGTTTAGACCATTTGTATTCAATATTATCTTACATGTAATGTGTTACATTTAAATATAATGTGACTTTTGATATGGATAAGTCTTTTACCTTGCTGTTTGTTTTCTATTTGTATTGTCTTTTTTCTTTTTTTCCTTCTATTCTTACCTTCTTTTGGATTGAATATGCTTATGATTCTATTTTATCTCCTTCATTAGCTTATTAGCCATAACTCTTTGCTATTTTACTTGTTGCTTTAGGGATTCATATTTGTTTTAATCATCATTTACTTTCAAGTGATAGTAAATTTTACTTAGAATAGTGTATTTACATTCCCCCCCACCGCAATTTTAATGCTATTGTTGCCATATATTTTACTTGTTACATATATTATAAATCCCATAATACTTTGTTGTTATTTCCTTTAAGCAGCCAATTATCTTTGAAAGGTATTTAAATAATAAGAAAATAATTGTGTATAATTATTACAATGCTCATTGTGTAATGACCATTTTTGGTATTCTTTTTTCGTTTTTATAAATCAGTGGTTCACAATTGTGAGTGATTTTGCTCCCCAAGGAGCAATATTTGGGAGTGTTAGGGGACTTTTTTGATTGTCAAGACTTGGTAGGGAGTGCTATTAGCATCCAGTGGGGTAAGGCCAGTGATGTCTCCATACACAGGACAGGCCCCTACACTTATCTAAGAGAATCATCTGGTCCAAAATATCAATAGCGCCAAGGTTGAAAAACCTTGGTGTCGAACCATATTTTCATCTGGTATCTTTTTTTTTTTTCCTGGTTGAAGGACTTCCTTTAACATTTCTTATAGTGTAAGTCTACATGAATAATACTTTCAGGTTTCTATGTCTAAAGAAGTCTTTATTTTGCCTTTGTCTATTAATTCTAGTGTGACAGATTTCTTCTTTTCAGTATTTGATGTTGCTCCAGTGTCTATTATTTCTAACAAAAAAGTTACTGTTGTTTTTATCTTTGTTTTTTATATTTGTGTATCTTTTTTCCTCAGATTACTTGTAAGATTTTTTTCTATCACTGAGTTTGAGCTATTTGATTATGACATATTTTGGTGCAATTTTTTTGTGTGTTATCATCAAGTTTGGAAAATAATCAGCTATTATTTCCTCAAAAATGTTTTTTGGTCCCCTTTCATCTTTCCCCTGCCCCCGACCTGGTACTCCAATTACACATAAAGCAGGCCACTTAAAGTTCTCCTAGAGCTCCCCGAGACTCTTTTTTTTTAAACTTTTTTAAATTTTATTTTGAATAGCTTTGATTTCTGTGTCTTTGAAGTTACTAATCTCTCTCTTCAAAGCTTACTCTTCTGTTAATACTACCTGGTGAATTTTTTTAAATCTCAAAACATTCTCATTTTCAGCTCTAGAAGTTCCATTTAGGTTTTGTTTTTTTTTTAAATGTCTTTCATATCTCTTCCTGATGTTTTGAACATATGGAATACAGTCATAAAAACTTTTGATGTTCTTATCTGTTAACTCTAACATCTCTTCTGGGTTGGTTTCAATTGATTGACTTTTCTCCTTATTATGCATTGTATTTTCCTGCTTCTCTGCATTGCCTGATAATTTTTTGTTTGTTTGTTTGTTTTTGAGACAGAGTCTCACTCTGTCACCCAGGCTGGAGTGCAGTGGCACAATCTCAGCTCACTGCAACCTTTGCCTCCTAGGTTCAAGCAATTCTCCTGCCTCAGCCTCCTGAGTAGCTGGGATTACAGGTGTGTACCACCACGCCTGGCTAATTTTTTTGTATTTTTAGTAGAGATGGCATTTCGCCATGTTGGTCAGGCTGGCCTCAAACTCCTGACCTTGTGATCCACCCACCTCGGCCTCCCAAAGTGCTGGGATTACAGGTGTGAGCCACCGTGCCCAGCCGCCTGATAATCTTTGATTGGATGCCACACACTGAATTTTACCTTATGGGTTCTGAATTTTTTACATTCATATAAAATATTCTTGGCCAGGCACGGTGGCTCACGCCTGTAATCCCAGCACTTTGGGAGGCCGAGGTGGGCGGATCACGAGGTCAGGAGATCGAGACCATCCTGGCTAACACAGTGAAACCCCGTCTCTACTAAAAATGCAAAAAAATTAGCCGGGTGTGGTGGTGGGTGCCTGTGGTCCCAGCTACTCGGGAGGCTGAGACAGGAAAATGGCGTGAACCCAGCAGGCGGAGCTTGCAGTGAGCCGAGATCATGCCACTGCACTCTAGCCTAGGCAACAGAGGGAAACTCCATCTCAAAAAAAAAAAAAAAAAAAAAATTTATTGAACCTTATTCTGGGATGCAGTTAAGTTACTGGAAACAGTGTGTTCCTTTCGAGCCTTTTAAGATTTGTTAGGTGGGCTCGGAACAGCATTTAGTCTCAGGCTATTTATTCCCGACTATAGAGGCAGGACCATTCTGAGTATTCTACCCAATGCCTCATGAATTATGAAGTTTTCCATTTTGGCTGAAGTATTTCCAGTCCTTTTTGAGCACTGGTACTGGTCCCATGACTCCTTTTAGATGATTCTTTCACTGGCCTCAGATAGTTTCATCACACCCATGCACAGATTGGTACTTTTCTGAATACTCAAGAGGGAACCTCTGCAGTTTTCCTTGCTTCTCTCTTTGTGTAGCTCTCTCCTCTCCAGTACTGTGTCCTGTGAACTCTAGTCATCTTGATTTTCCAAACTCTCAGCTCTATCTCTTCAGTTCCAGAAATCTGCTGGGCTACTCCTAGGTTCCACCTCCCTACACCAGTGTTTGGAAACTCTCAAGGCAGTAAACTAGAGCTATTATAGGGCTCACATCATTTGTTTCCTCATTCTCAGGGATCACTTTTCTTTGTTACCTGAGGTTCAGTGTGTTGGAAACTTTTGTTTCATTTTGTCTGGAATGTATTATTTCATGTAGGAGAGTAAATCCAATTATTGTTAATTCCATCTTGGCCACAGCTTGATCCTGTTGACATCTGTATTTTGAACTGTAAGCAATGTTAGGGCTGATCTAGTGTAGCATTACTCTAGGGCTGTGTTTCAGGGACCCATGACCATGCTTTAGTTCAGTGATTTGTTGGAATGATTCATATGACTCAGTAGCATAAATCATGGCTAAAGAATATTACAGCAAAGCATACAAAAGAGGATCAGAAGGAAAAGGGTATTCATAAGCAGAGTCCAGAGAAATCAGGTACAGGCTTCCGAGCCCTCCCTCTGTGATGATCATACAGATGCACTTTCTCTGTTATTGTGAGCCACAGAAACAAGAAAAATGTCTACCCAGAGAATCCTGCTTGAGTCTTAGAGTCCAAATTCATAAAGGTTGCTGATCACATTGGCCTTTACCTGCCATATGACCAGCTATAGTATAGACCCCACACTCGGCACCTGGTACACGTCATAAATTTCCATGTTTCTTTAAACGATGTTGACAGTTTGGTACAACTTGTCCCAGTGCACTGGGCACACAGAATAACATCATTAATCAGTGACTAGGCACACAGAATTATGTCAGTAATTAGTGACCATGGAAGTGTTCAAAGATTTAGTTTTCGGAGCTTGTTCAAGGGTCAGAACCAAGGATCTAGGCGTCCCTGGAATTTAGCAAGGAATGAGCCAACCAGACCTGCTGCTTATGCCCTTTCCTCACAGTCTGGACTTGTCCTGCTCCTAAAGTGTCCTGGAACTGTTTGTGGGAGCCGGCTGTGCACATAACTTCTCAGTTATGTCATGTTGGTAACTTTGCATTGCCCATGGAGATTGTATTTACACCAGATTTGTGATATTCCTTTTCTCTGCAGCTCCCTCCTCTCCAGTATCTATCCTGCAGATTCCCTGCTTCAGTAGTTCTGAACTTTCAACTTGGTCTCCTCAGCTCAGTAAGACCACTGCTTTGGTAGAGCTCTGCCTCTCTGCTCTGCAGTCTGGAGAGTTCCTCAGGCAAAAAGTTAAGGGGATTTTGGGACTCATGTTAGTGTTTCCCTTCTCTCCGTATCACTTCTGTCCTGCCTGCTGTTCAACATATGAAAACACTTGTTTCAGATATATTGTTCAGTTTTATTTATATTGGAAGAACTAGTCCAGTTGCTTTGTCATGGTTAGAGGGAAAAGTCCTAATGATTTAATATATTTATATGTTTTAAACAAAGTTAATGCTCTCTCACTTAGTTTTAAATACATAGCAATAAAAAAAAGCAGGAAGTTCCCTGCATTGCCTGTAGGTCCCACTACCCAGTCCCACCAATAGTATTTGGTTGAGTATTCTTTCAGATTTTTTTCTGTTCATTTACATATAAACTTTCTTCCTATTCATAAAAAGAAAAGTAGGATCATACCCTAGAGTGCAGTGGTATGATCATAGGTCACTGCAACCTCGAACTTCTGGGCAGAAGCAATCCTCCCACCTCAGCTTCCTGAGAAGCCGAGACTACAGGTGCGTGCCACCACACCCAGCTTATTTCTATTTTTATCTTTAGTGCCGATGAGGTCTCACTATGTTGCGCAGGCTGGTCTTGAACTCTTGGGCTCAAGCAGTCCTCCCAGCTCGGCCTCCCAAAGTGTGGAGATTGCAGGTGTGAGCCACAATGCCTGTCCTCCTGTGTACATATTTTCTAATGAGTACATATAGATATACCTCATTTGATAACTATCTATATAAAGTGTCTTAGTATGGGTGTACCATATATTTTTTAACCACTATCCTATTAATGGACATGTAAGTTTGATTTTTTTTTTTCCTTCCACACAAATGATGTTGAAATGGCAATTGTACATATGTCTTTGTACCTAGAAGAGTTTCTGAAGAATAAATTCCTAGAAGTAGGATGACTGGATCGAATGGTATATCCATTAAAGCTTTGATAGATCTTGTCAGATTGCCCCCTAGATAGATTGCATTTGGGTTCTCTTTCCACCATAGTATACATGAGCACTTCAGCAGTGTTACCCAGTCTGATATTTTACTGTTTAACTGTATTTTTAGGGGAGGGGAGCATCTTTTCATGGTTTCACATTTTCCACGGTGACTTGCTTATTTGGGTTGTTGGCCTTTATTGTTGCTATTTTTGTGGGTAGTTGATCCCTTCTTTTCCCCTTTTCCCCTTTAATTTTTAGTTGACATGTAATAATTGTACATATCCATGGGATACAGAGTGATATTTTGGTATGTGAATACAATGTGTAATGATAAAATCAGGATAATTAACATATCCACCACCTTGAACATTTATCACTTCTTTGTGTTGTGAATATTCCAAATCTTCACTTCTATTTTCTTGTAATTATACACAAAATTATTGTTAACCATATTCACCCTATAGTGCTATAGACACTGGAACTTATTCCTTCCATCTACCTGTAACTTTGTAACTGTTAGCCAGTCTTTCCCTAACCTTCCCTCCTCACTACCCTTCCCAGCCTCTAGTAAGCACAGTTCTACTCTCTATGAACTCATTTTGTTTTTGTTTGTTCCTACATGTGAATGATAACATGCAATATTTATCTTTCTATGTCTGGCTTATTTCACTTAACATAATGTCCTGCAGGTTCATCCATGTTACCACTAATAACAAGATTTTATTCTTTTTTTTAATGGCTGAATGGTATTCCATTGTGTATATACACCACATTTTCTGTATCCATTCATCTGTTGATGGACATTTAGGTTGATTCTATATCTTAGCTGTTGTCAATAAAGCCGTAGCAAACATGGGGATGCATGTGTCTCTTTGGTATACTGATTTCCTTTACTTCGGATAAATACCCATTAGTAGGATTGCTGGGTCATATGGTAGTTCCATATTTAGTTTTTTTGAGACAGTGCCAAACTGTTTTCCGTATCCTTGCCAGCATTTGTTATTTTTTTTTTTTTTTGTCTTTTTGACTAACTGGGGTGAGATATCTCATTATGATTTTGATTTGCCTTTAGTGATGTTGAGCATTTTTTCATATATTTGGGCGTTTATATGTCTTCTTTTGAGAAATGCTTATTCAGATACTTCATCCACTTTTTAATGGTACTATTTATTTATTTGCTGTTGATTTGAGTATATTCTGGATATTAGTCCCTTGTGAGATGAATAGTTTGCAAATATTTTTGCCCCTTCTACAGGTTGTCTTGAACTCTGTAGGTTTTTTTTTATTGTGCAGAAGTTTTTTTTAGTTAAATTGCCTTTTGTTTATGATGTCTGATAGATGTTTTACATTGTTACGTGGTTGTATCTATCAGTCTGTCTCTCCATCATGTAAATTTTGCTTTCCAGATTTCAAGCTTATACAAATATTTTCCTGCTTTTTATTCTATATTATTTTGACTTTTTCTTTAAAATTTCATCTTTAGGTTGGCAGGAATTTTTGTGTGTGTTGTGAAGTAAGGATCTCACCTTAATTTTTTTTTCATAGACAGTTGTTTGTTATGGCATGATTTAGTGGCTAATCCATCTTAACTAATTTAACTTTTAGCTTTTAACTTACTTTTAAATTAAATAATTAACTTTTAACCAATTTGAAAACAGCTTAATGCCTTTCAACTCTTATAAATATGAGTCTATTTCTGGATTTTCTATTTTATTTCATTTTGTTTTATTCCAAACTAGGCCATTTTTTAATTACTTTATCTTTTGAAATGTATTAGGGCAAGTCTTTCCACCTCTCTTTTTCAAAAAACCTTTGGGTGCTCTTGCACATTGTAGGTAGTAAAAAATATTATTGATGATAATAGTTAAACCATTAATACTTAACATATGTTGGAACACAGGGATGATGATGGTAATGATGATGATGAAGGACAACAATGGCCATATTGACTGAGCACTTATTATATGCCAGATGTTAAATTAAGCATTTCACCTGGAATGTTTTATTTAATTCTTACAATAACCCAATGGATGAGGCACTGTTTTTACATTTATTTTATAAAGGAGAAAACGTCAAGATTATTTTGCAGACATCCTATAGACTGCCTAACTTCTGTCAGTATTGCTAACTTTACCCCTTTCCTAAGTAAAGGCTTATGGCTAAGCAGAAATATGTTTGGTATTTCAGGAATCAGTGACTTTTAAGGATGTGATAGTGGACTTTACCCAGGAAGAATGGAAACAGCTGGACCCTGGCCAGAGAGATTTGTTCAGAGATGTGACATTGGAAAATTATACACACCTGGTCTCTATAGGTAAGGATAACTTCTCCGAGTTAATATCAAGGGGTGTTCAGGAGGAGGGCTCTCTCGTGCTCAGGGGAGTTTGCCTTTAAGTTTAGTAACCAACAATTTCTAAATTTCTAAAGTTTTTGAAAAGGTTTCTAGCATCCTAGCAAGCAGAGGACAAAATAATAATTTTCCTGAACCCAGATCAGTTCCCAAATTATACTCCCACCATGTCTGGGAACTGGTAACATAACACTGAAGGTTGATATGTTATCCACTTCTATCAGGTTTTTACTACATGTCATTTCTTCTAAAGACAAAGTGGTGATTGAATTCTGATATGTTACTTTTCCCTTACTGCAGGTTTCTTTCTTTTTTTCCCTAATGAACAGGACTCCAAGATTCTAAACCTGATGTGATTTCCCAGTTAGAGCAAGGGACAGAGCCATGGATCATGGAGCCAAGCATTCCAGTAGGTACCTGTGCAGGTAAGTCATGGATGCCAGCAGATGAATATCATTAACTCTGACTGTCAGCCTGATAAGAGAGGATTTTATGTCTGAAGTGTAGATGTATTTTCTTCCCTTTAAAGTATTTCCTATGGAGAAATGGGAAAGCATCTGTTTTCTGGACTTTCTTATGCTTTGTTATGTCACTAATTGTTGCAATATATATTCTATGTTATAGAACATAGATTCTATGTTATAAATGTCCCTTTTTGAGATGTCCTTCCTACCGTTTTACAAAATCCACCTCTCATACTGGACTCTGCATTACATCTCTTTCTACTTCCTTTAGGACCATGATCTCATAATTATCACCATACTTTTCAGTCCTTACAATTTTTTATTTTGGGTCTACAGGCTCCATTCCTAGTACTTTTACCTAGAAATACCTAACCTGTATTTCCAAATACATTTACTCCACAATATGAATCTTTATGGCCACCGTTCAGTTTCTCTTTTCTTTCCCAACCAAACTCAACAAAAATGAATTGTATACCTGCAGGCTTTATTTCTTTATCACCTAATTCTTTCCTAGTAACATGTATAGCTTCTGATTTTTTTTTTCTTTTTTTGAGACAAAGCCTCACTCTGTTGCCCGGGTTGTAGTGCAATGGCGTAATCTTGGCTCACTACAGCTTCTGCCTCCCAGGCTAAAGCCATCCTCCCACCTCAGCTTCCCGAGTAGCTGGAACTACAGGTGCATGCCACCATGCCTGGCTAATTTTTGTATTTTTAGTGGAGACAGGGTTTCACCTTGTTGCCCAGGCTGGTCTTGAACTCCTGGGCTCAAGTGATCTACTCCCCTCAGCCTCCCTAAGTGCTGCAATTACAGGTGGGAGCCACTGCACCTAGCTAGCTTCTGATTTTATCACTTTATCATACAGTTTTTGAAATTATGAATAACTTTCTTCTAAATCATCAGTTTTCAAACTGCGTGAAGTAACCTAAGGATCTGACCCTAGAAAAATAAACAAACCTAGTCATTCTAGGTAAGGGATACGTCTCTAGAGTTAATGGGATGTAGGTGAGGTTCTTCTTTATGGGGGAAAATTGTGTGCCATGTTCAAACTTTAGCAAGTTTCTAACTGGAGTACCACTCAGAGATTTTTTTTTTTTAAATAGGCAGTTAGGTGTTATGAATGTTCAACAGGATTACATAGAATGTAACATCTCCCCAACCCCCACCCTGCCTCCAACCATGAATACTTTTTATTCATATCACATCTGTAAAATCTTTCTCTTAGAATGGTTTCATGGGACATACTTTAGAAAGCTTAATTTTTAAAAAAAGAAGAACTTTAATAACTGGGGCTTATGGTTAGTTAACTTTTGGAAAAAGCAAGTTGTCAAGTTTTATCACAAACTAAAAATGAAGTTTTACTTGACCAGATAGAAAACCGTTTTAAACCATTTAAATGTGTATTGAAAAACTTATGCTTTTCAAAAAATACTTTTTACCAAAAAGATTTATTTAGGCAAAAATAATAACCCCCACACCCCATGTTGCATAGATAATTTATATAGTTCCAGTTACCTGGTCAGTGAACAGAAGGCAAGCACTTGAGATACTTAGCTCCATTCTATTGGTTACTTTTTATTGCTGGAATTTGACCTGATGATGATTGTCTTAGTAAATCAGCCCTCAATCCTATCTTTATCAGCATCTAGAATAGATTTATTCTTAGCTGGTGAGTTGGCTACTTTTGTCTTTATAAAAATGATGTATACTTTTGTAGACATCTCTACAGGTAGTGATATTGTGACAGTACCTACATTGAGGTGGCCACTAACCCTGGGCCTAGTCTACATAATTTCCCTTATCCTCTTTATTGCCATCTTCTCGGAGCTGTCTTGATGATCTTGACCCTCAGAATCATGATCTATAACCCTGATATGTATCTGTCTCACTGGTCTACCTTGTTTTCTTGTCCCCTGGTTGTCAACACCCTCGATTACTTTTCCACACATGGGATGTCAGAATACTATGGTCAATGTCTGTAGACTTTGCATGTAGTAAAGGGAGAATTGCTTTCTGCAATAGGGATGGTATTTTTCAATCTGATCTTTGGGAACTTTCTCCATCCCTTCATTTTTTGCCCTGCCCCTTGTATTCTAGTACTTCTGTTGGTTATTGAGTAGAGGAGGTGATGACATAGATAATATTGGCCATGGTCTGTTTCATGTTGCCTTTGAGTGGAACTCCAACCAGGGTTGGAGATCTGCCACTTCCATGCACTCTTCTTTAGCAGCATCAGACTCCATGGTCTCCATATCTTTCATTGTGAAGTACTTCCAGAGGTGTTCTTTATGGCTACCTGCTGTGCAAACATACCTTCCTTGGTGTCATTTCTGTTGATGAAAATATATTTATTTCTTGAACAATCGGCTGTTTCCAAAGCCTGTATTGTTTTGATCTTGTCCCTCCTGTAGAAATTCTACTGCTGTGAGGCTGCCTACACTAATACATGCTTTGCTATTACCCGTAGTGCCAGGTGTGGAGGGGATGCTAGGCAGCTCTGGGGTCTGCCCCACTGCTCATGCTTGCAGTGATAGTAGTAGTGGTAGTAATAGTGACTGGGCTTGCAATATGGGAAAGATTCAGGATCCTCTGGGGTCTGCTATAAACTTCTGATACCATTGAAACTGAAGAAATGCTGTTTTAAACGCAGCCTTTGTTCTTTAAGGATATTGCCAGCATTGACTACCCTGCTGCTTTTAGTTGTCATCTCTCTTGTTTTGGGCAACATTTTACTTCCTGATTATGTACTGTCCTGGTTGCATTTCTTCTGTTGTTTTGTGTGTTTGCTGATAAACTGCTTTCTTTCATTAGTATTTTTGTTAATTCTGTTACCCTGACTATTCTCAAGGATCTTCCCTCTGCCTCTGCTCTTTGTCACATATTTTTCTAAGGCTTTAGCTATTGTTGTCCTTCCTTTTTTGAGCTGATACTTTCCATCCTACATTTGAACATCCTTGTTATTCTGATGTTGGCATCTTTCACTTCTACAAACACTACTATAGTCCAGCTCTCCATTACTTTTCTTAATTCTCAAAATGCCTAGACTTGAACTTGTTAGTTTCTCCCTGCTAAAGTATTTCCTCTACTATTTACAATTCTTCCCATATCTAGCAATGATGTGATTATTTCTTCAGTGTTCCAGGCTAAAACACATGGGGTCTTAGCTAATAAATCTTTCCTGTTTGTTCTGTCTTTAAATCATGGTTCTTGGATTTTTTGTTTTGTTGTTTATTAGCAAGGAATCCCAATTCAAACTGCCCCCTTCAGATTCAGTTCATCTCTGTCTACTCTTAGCCATCTCTGTTGTCACCTTTTTAATCAACTATTATCTTAAATGTATTTCCTAACTGGTTCTTAGAGATTATCTACGAAATTGAATTAGACATTCTTTTGCCACTTTCGTATTTTATTTATAATTCTCCTTAGCTCTTTCCAACTTTCTCCCCAAATAATATGGCTATATATTTGAAAACCATTAGAATTTTCCAAGGGATTTATTTTTTAGTATCATTATATTAATTCCCACAATAGCAGTTTATTTTTTCTCTATTCAGAGAACACTGGAATTTTCTTTTTCTTTTAGACTGGGAGACAAGACTTGAAAATAGTGTGTCAGCCCCAGAGCCTGACATTTCTGAAGAAGAGCTATCTCCAGAGGTAATAGTGGAAAAACACAAAAGAGATGATTCTTGGAGTTCCAACTTGCTAGAAAGTTGGGAATGTGAAGGCAGTTTAGAGAGGCAGCAAGCAAACCAACAGACACTGCCAAAGGAAATAAAGGTAACTGAAAAGACAATACCCAGTTGGGAAAAAGGCCCTGTAAATAATGAATTTGGGAAAAGTGTCAATGTGAGTTCAAACCTTGTAACACAAGAACCATCTCCAGAAGAGACCTCTACGAAAAGAAGCATCAAACAGAATTCAAACCCAGTTAAAAAAGAGAAATCTTGTAAGTGCAATGAATGTGGGAAAGCTTTTAGTTATTGTTCAGCTCTTATTCGCCATCAGAGAACACATACTGGAGAAAAACCCTACAAATGTAATGAATGTGAAAAGGCTTTCAGCCGGAGTGAAAACCTTATAAACCATCAAAGAATTCATACTGGAGATAAACCATATAAATGTGATCAGTGTGGAAAAGGCTTCATTGAGGGTCCATCTCTTACTCAACATCAAAGAATTCATACTGGAGAAAAACCATATAAATGTGATGAATGTGGGAAAGCCTTTAGTCAGAGGACCCATCTTGTTCAGCATCAGAGAATTCATACTGGCGAGAAGCCATATACTTGTAATGAGTGTGGAAAAGCCTTTAGCCAGAGAGGCCATTTTATGGAACATCAGAAAATTCATACAGGAGAAAAACCTTTTAAATGTGATGAATGTGATAAAACCTTCACCAGGAGCACACACCTTACTCAACATCAAAAAATTCATACCGGAGAAAAAACCTATAAATGTAATGAATGTGGAAAGGCCTTCAATGGGCCCTCAACTTTTATCCGTCATCATATGATTCATACTGGTGAAAAACCGTACGAATGCAATGAATGTGGGAAAGCCTTCAGCCAGCACTCAAACCTCACTCAGCATCAAAAAACACATACTGGGGAGAAACCCTATGATTGTGCAGAATGTGGAAAATCTTTTAGTTACTGGTCATCCCTTGCTCAACACCTGAAAATTCATACTGGAGAAAAACCTTACAAATGCAATGAATGTGGAAAGGCCTTCAGTTACTGCTCATCCCTTACTCAACATCGGAGAATTCACACGAGAGAAAAGCCCTTTGAATGCAGTGAATGTGGAAAGGCTTTCAGTTATCTCTCAAACCTTAATCAGCATCAGAAAACTCATACTCAAGAGAAAGCTTATGAATGTAAAGAATGTGGGAAAGCTTTTATTCGGAGTTCATCTCTTGCTAAGCATGAAAGAATTCATACTGGAGAGAAACCCTATCAATGTCATGAATGTGGGAAAACCTTCAGTTATGGTTCATCCCTTATTCAGCATAGGAAAATCCATACTGGAGAACGACCTTACAAGTGTAATGAGTGTGGGAGAGCATTCAACCAGAACATACACCTTACACAACATAAGAGAATTCATACAGGAGCCAAGCCTTATGAGTGTGCTGAGTGTGGTAAAGCCTTTCGACATTGTTCATCTCTTGCTCAACATCAAAAAACTCACACAGAAGAAAAACCCTACCAGTGTAATAAATGTGAAAAGACCTTTAGCCAGAGCTCCCATCTAACTCAGCATCAACGAATTCACACTGGGGAGAAGCCCTATAAGTGCAATGAATGTGACAAAGCCTTTAGCCGGAGTACTCATCTGACTGAACATCAGAATACTCATACTGGAGAGAAACCTTATAACTGTAATGAATGCAGAAAGACTTTTAGCCAGAGCACATATCTCATTCAGCACCAGAGAATTCATTCAGGAGAGAAGCCTTTTGGATGTAATGATTGTGGAAAATCCTTCAGATATCGCTCTGCTCTCAACAAACATCAGAGACTGCATCCTGGCATATGACAATTCCAGGAACATCATAAATTTAGGGGATATATTTACTTTAGTTTGTCCTTTTGTTAAGTACTGAAGAATCAGAGTGGATTTAGAAACTGCTTGAAATCTTTTAAATTTTCACTATCATGTTATGGAATGGAAAGTACATTGGGCTGAACTAATCCAATTGTTATTAAGCCACTTTGTGGCATTAGAAAACTCTGCTGTTTTAAGCTTTAGTTTCCTTTATGGAATGAAGGATTTGGAGTAGATTATTTCGAAAGTAGTTTGGAGTTTTATAATCAGTTTTGAATATTTGCAATATTTTCTTGGATGGGTTTACTATACATCAGCATTTTGCTGTGTTGCATCTAGAATGTGTATGTTTATGCATGTTTTGCCAATAGAATTTGTGCTTCAGTAACTAGATTGGAGATCTAGTATGCTCCTGCTCTAATGCGTTTACATTGTTTAGGTAACTGGTTCCTAATAAAAAATTGTAAAATACCCTCAAATTAACAATTCAGTTGCATATAATAGCTTAACTCAGTAAGAATATTAAAACTTACTATTCTTCTTCTTCTAGTCTGTTTTTAATATTTTAGGAGTTTACCACAACAACAGAGGTCCGCTTCTACAACTTAAACTGGTGTTATTTTACCCTGGTTGCATATTGGAGTCCCCTGGTGTCTTAATTTGTGCTGTTATGTTAAATTACAATAGACTAGGTATCTTAAACAATAGAAATTTGTTTAAAGCTGGAAGAGGCCAGGAAGTCCAAGATCAAGGTCCTAGCAGATCCAGTGTCAGACAAAGGCCCATTTCCGTTTGCAAACACCTGTCTTCTTCTTGTGTTCCTCCATGGTGCTAAGCAGAGACAGAGCAACCTCTCATATCTCTTTATAAGACTACTAATCCTATTGGTGAGGGCTCTACCCTTATGACCTAATCACCTCCCAAGGCCCCCCTCCTAATACCATCACATTGCCAATTAGGCTTTCAACATAGAAATTTGGAGAGAACCTATTAAGTCCATAACACCTGGAGAACTCTACAAAATTATCTTGCCAACGCCCTACAACTCCAGAGAGTAATTTAATTGCCTTAGGAGATAGGACCCAGGCATCAGTATTTTTTCTTAAATTTCTAATGTATATACTGGAAAGAAAAATTGGCTTGTATTTGTATTGACAGTCAGTGAGATTACAGAAGTTCACATGATCCTGGTTTTTGTATCTCCTTTTTGTGTTTCTCAAAAACATCTCTGCTAGCTATTCCAGACCACATTCCTGTTTTCCCAAAGCAGATGGATTTACAGTTGCTCCTTTTGCTTAGACATGTCTATCTAACTACACTTTGGTGAACTAAATCACATATTTACCATTTTTTTTCTCCTTACCTCTATTTTAAGAGCAGAGGGAGGAAGTTATTTTAAACTATTTCTTAATCTTTTTTTCTTGATTGTAATATACACATCATATATGCCATAAACATCTAGTATAATACCAACATTAGTTTCTTAATATTTACCATACTGAGAGAGTAGAGCAAAGTTAAAATCTTTTTTTTTTTTTTTTTAAATTTAAGAGACAGAGTCTTTCTCTGTCACCCAGGCTGGAGTGCAGTAGCATAATTATAGCTTACTGCAGCCTCAAACTGGGCTTAAAGGATGCTCCTGCCTCAGCCTCCCAAGCAGCTGGAACCGTAGGTGCATGTCACCATGCCTAATATTTTAAAATTTCTGTAGATATGGGGTCTGGCTCTGTTGCCCAGGCTAGTCTCCAACTCCTGGCCTCAAGCAATCCTCCTGCCTTGACCTCCCAAAGTGTTGGTATTACAGGTGTAGCCGCCACCCTTAGCCCCAAATTAAAATAAAAAAGGGAGAATTGGCAGAAGTTATAACTTTTTCCTTGAAGTTGTAATGAATTCAGAAAAATAACAGAGGGATTCCATTTACCTTACAGATTTAACATTTGCTAACAAACTGCCCAGAAATAAAAAGACATCGGAAGTTACCAGTAAAGCCAGCCACTTCTTTATGAGGCAAGGAATTGTCTACTAGTAACAAAAAGTTCTAATACCTTCATGTGTAATTTATTTGGATGTTTCAGTGTCCAAGATTGGGCATATTAGAGACTAAGCATTTTCTTTTAGGTCCTAGATTGGCACTTTCCATGTCTGCCAGATTATAGATATTAAACCACTTGAGTAGTTTTTGCTAAATGACTGTGAGGGAAGCAGAAAAGAGAGAAAATGTCACATAACTTAGTCACTCATCCTTAAACATTTGAGTTTTCATTAAAAATCATTCAACCACAGCCAGTGCTTATGAGGTGGCTGAATGTATTATAGTTGCAGGGGTTCAGAAATAGACAAAGCAAAATATTCTGTTGTAGAGCTTACATCCTATTATAAAGAAAGTTGTAAAATGCCAAGGGTGATAAACAGAAAATAAAGCAGGGTGAAGGGCTTGGGCAAGACTTCCATCATGGGTTGTAGTGGTGCTATTGTAGATAGAATGGTTAGGAAATGCCTTTCTTGGGTTCATATGCTTGATGTGGGGGGGAAAAAAGGAAATTTATTTCTAATGACTTGTCATTGGAGCACACACTTGGAGGTAGTGAAGGAATAAACTAGGTAGATATCTGAGAGGATAACATTCCAGGCAGAGGGACTAGGAGCCACAAGTGTCCTGAGATAGGAGCATTTGGCAGTTTCAGAAACACTGGCTGGATTGTAATGAGTGAGGGTAGGAGATAAGGTCACAGAGAGAGCTGGGGTTGCAGTTCCTCGGGACTTTCTTGGCTATGGTAAGGATTTAGTATTTTATTCAGAATGAGATGGCAAGTCATGGGAGAGTGTTGGGCACAGATTTGAATTGTTTAAAAAGGGTCACTTGCTATAATGTAGGGAATAAATTATAAAGGGTTAAGAGTACAGGCAGGGAATTTAGTTGGAATGCTAGTAGTCCAGGTAAGATGTAATGGTGGCTTAAACAAAGATATTGTTGACAAAACGATGGGAAGTAGTTGGACTGAGGCTCTCTTTTGAATGTATAGCAGATAAAGTTTGCCTATGGTTTAGCTATAAAGGTGAGAGAGAAGTTAGGGTGGCTTAAAGGACTTCGGCCTGAGCAACTTGAAAGGATTTGCCATGTACTGAGATAGAGAATACCAAGTACACAGTAGGTTCACAGAGGGGATGAGGAATCAGAATTCAGTTTGGTAACTTTTTAACTCAATAAAAGAAACAAAATAACACAAAATATAATTGTGCAAAGTGAATATATCTTGAAAATTATCATCTAGGTCAAGAAATGGAGCACTACTGGCATTCCAGTAGTGCTATTTCACCCCTCAAATCACAGCCTTTTTCTTCTTCCCCAAAGGTAACAATTATCCTGAGTATTAATTCCAACAATTAGATATGGTGAGGGCCTTTGTGCTACGTTATCTGATGGCAGAAGGCATCACATGATGAGAAAGGGTAAAAGTGTGTGAGACAGAAAAACGGGCCAGACACCCATGATAACTAAGTCACTCCTGTGATAATGGTATTAATCCCTTCATGAGGGCAAAGCCCTTATGACCTAATCAGCTTTTGTTTGTTTGTTTTTTTGAGACAGGGTTTCACTCTTGTCACCCACGCTGGAGTGCAATGGCATGATCTTGGCTCACTGCAGCCTCTGCTTCCTGGGTTCAAGCTTTTCTCTTGCCTCAGCCTCCCGAGTAGCTGGGATTACAGGCGCCTGCTGCCATGCCCAGCTAATTTTTGTATTTATAGTAGAGAAGGGGTTTCACCATGTTGGCCAGGCTGGTCTTGAACTCCTGACCTCAGGTGATCCACCCCCTCAGCCTCCCGAAGTGCTGGGATTACAGGCGTGAGCCACCGCGCCCGGCCGACCTAATCACCTTTTAAAGGTCCAACCTCTTAAAACCATCACAATGGCAATTAAATTTCAACGTGAATTTTGGAGGAGACACTCCATAGCATTTTGCCCCTGACCCTCAAAACTCATGTTCTTCTCACATAGAAAATACATTCATTCTATCCCAGTAGTCCCCAGATTCTTAACTCATTCCAGCACCAACTCAAAAGTCCAGAGTCTCATCTGAATCAGATGTGGGTTGTACTCAAGGCATGATTTATCCTGAGGTAAATTCTCTCCATTCATGAGCCTGTGAAATCAAACAAGTTACCTATTTTCCAAAACCCAATGGGGAAAACATTAAGCCTTTTTTTTTTTTAATTAATTAATTAATTTATTTATTTTTGAGATGGAGTCTCACTCTATCACTTAAGAGGGAGTGCAGTGGCGTAATCTCCTGCCTCAGCCTCCTGAGTAGCTGGGATTACAGGCACTTGCCACCACGCCCAGCTAATTTTTGTGTTTTTAGTAGAGACAGGTTTCACCATGTTGGCCAGGCTGGTCTCAAACTCCTGACCTCAAATAATGCACCTGCCTCGGCCTCCCAAAATGCTGGGATTACAGGCATGAGCCACTGTGCCTGGCCAACATTAAGCCCTAAAGTGGGAGAATAATCTCCTTTGACTCTTTGTCCTACATCTAGGGGTTGGGGTTGGGCAGCCAAGCCCTCAGGCAGTCCTGCTCCAATGGTTCAGTCCATGCAGTAACTGTCATGGGTCGGAGTCTCATATATGTACTTCTCCCAGGTTGGTGTTGCATGCTGTTACCTCCACAGTTCTGGAGTCCTGAGAGCGGCCCTACTTCCATGCTCTACTAGGCAGCCCTAGTGGAGACTCTGTGTCAACTCTGACCCCACATTTCCATTTGTCGTTGTCCTAGTAGGGGCTCTCTGCAGTGGCTGTGTCCCTGCACAATTCTCTGCCTGGGCCCCCAGACTGTCAGCAACATCCTTTGAAATCTAGGTGGAGGAAGCCAGGTCTTCACAGCTATTGCACTGTGCATGCCTGCTGCATCAGCACCACATGGACACTGCCAAGCTCTACAGCTTGCAGTTTCTGGATCAAGCCATACCTGGGCCTACCTGAGCCATGGCTAGGGTGGCCACAGAGTGCTGCTCTGGACCCTGGGAGCAGACCTGAGGCAGCTCTGAGCTGAGTCTATAGAGGGTGCCTTGGGCCTTTCCCCTGTAATCATTTTACCCTTTTAGAGTTCTGGGCCTGTGATTGTAAGGGCAGACTTGAAGATATTTGAAATGCTTTATGGTCTGTCTCCCATTGTCTTAATGAATAGCACCTTCCTTTTATCCATGCTTATCTCCTTAGTAAAAAGTCACTTAGCCACACACTTAGTATTCTCTCCTGAACATACTTTTCTATTTTTATATGGCCAGGCTATACATTTTCCAAATATTTTTGCCCTGATTCTCTTTCAATTATAAATTCCATCTTTATTTCTTTCCTCTCACATCTCATTGTAGGTAGTTAAAAACAGCCACACAGCAGTCTGAATGCTTTGCTGCTTAGATATTTCTTCCACCAGATATCCCAGTTCATCACTCTTAAGTCCTGCAGTTTATAAGTCCCTAGAACACAGACACAATTCCCCCAAGTTCTTTGCAACTGTATACAAGGATTTCCATCTAGGACCTCATTAAAATAGCCTTTACCAATTTTCTGCTTTAGTCTGTTTTTTGTTGCTATAACAGAATACCACAGACTACGTAATTTATAAAGAAGTTTATTTGGCTCATTGTCCTGGAGGCTGAGAAGTCAATGCATGGCACCAACATATGGTGAGGGCCTCCATGCTGCATCATCCCCTGGCAGAAGGCATCATGTGGCAAGGGAGGGCAAGAGCACTTGAGACGGAAAAAGTGGGTAGAACTCCAGTGCTAACTAACCCACTTTCTCAATAATGGCATTAATCCATTCATGAGGGCAGATCCCTAATAACCTAATCACCCTGTAAAGGTCCCATGTCTTATTACTGTCACAATGGCAATTACATTTTAACATGAGTTTTGGAGGAGACATTCAAACCACAACAATCATACCCTATACATTTGTGTCTAGCATTTTTTACCTACTGTTTGTGAGATTTGTTCACATTATTGCAAATAGCTGTGGTTCATTTATTTTTGTGGGTGTTGTAATATTCCATTATATGAATGTTTCACTATTTACCCATTTTATTGCAGACAGGCATTTGGATTGTTTCCAGTTGGAGGCAATTATGAATAATGCCATTGAGAACATTCTTATACATGTCTTTTGATGTAATGTGTACTCATTTCTGTTGGGTATAAACCTAGGAGTAAAATTGTTGTGTCACCGGGGTATACATATGTTCAGCTTTAGTTGACATTGACAAATATTTTGCCAAAGAATCGCACCAATTTACACTCCCACCACCCATGTTCGAGAGTTTCCATTGCTCCAGATCTTTGCCAACGTTTTCATTATGATTTAGCTATCTAAGCAAAGTGTTTTATATGTCTATTAGACCTTCAAGCTGAGATATCAAGACTGTGGGATATGCAAGCCTGGAGTATGAGGGAGAGGTCTAAAAAAAAGAAAAAAAAAAGAAATCAGAAAGATGAGGATTCATATGTGAGGTAGGCAGCATGTGAGGTAGTAAGATAATCAGCAGAATGTAGTACCCCAGAAGCTGAATGAAAAAAGTGATTCAGGTAAAACACTTCTGAGAGGTTGAATAAGATGAAGACAGAATTGACACTGGATTTGGCAGTGAAAAGGTCAATGGTGATCTTAAGAGCAGTTGTGGTAGAGTGGTGGAACTAAACTGATGGGAGGGCTTAATATGAGAATAGGAAATAAGACACTGGAGAACACAAATTTGAACACTTGAGTTTTCCATAAAGGGAAAAGAAAATTGGGGTAGTTGCTAGAAGGGGACATGGAGTTGAGGATTTTTAAAATATTCAATGTTATAGTATGTTTGAATGTTTGAATCGTATTGGGATTGAATGAATAGAAAAAAAACTGATAATTCAGAAAGGAGAGGGGATAAACAGGTTGGAGTTTCTGAAGAAGCAAGATAAGATGACCTTCAGGCCACAAGCGGAAGGGTTGAAAATAGGAGCATAAATGATACGGTGGTTAAAATAGGAGGAAACAAAGAGTATTTGGCTATGGTTGCAATGGGTTGGTGGAGGATGGATGTGGAAGTTCTGTCCTGATTGCTTCTATTTTTTTTCCATAGAAATTAGATCATAAGCTGAGAATGAGAAGTAGGTATAAATAGATGTTAGAAGTTTAAGAAGAGGGGATCAGGTCACCTCCTGTAGAATAAGAAAGTGAATTGACTAAAGAAATGTAGGATTGGAGGGTAGTACCAAATTATTTCAAAGGGTATCTCCTTTCAGATAATTGGGTCATGAGTTCAAAATGAGACAAATCATCATCACTGAGTTTTTTTTTTTTATTATTATTATACTTTAAGTTCTAGGGTACATGTGCATAACGTGCACGTTTGTTACATATGTATACTTGTGCCATGTTGCTGTGCTGCACCCATCTTTAGCTATGTTCAGGTGTAGGAGAGCAGGAGTGGAATAAGCTGAAAATTGGATTTAGCCAGAATTTTTCCAGAAGAGTGTGACCCAAGAGAGAGGGGTAAGAGAGCAAGGGTGCTTATGAGAAATAAATTATAGCGATGTCCTGTGGAATTCAAAGTAAGAAGAAGTGAAAGTAAGGGCTAAAGTGGGGGTGCAGGGAGGTGGGAAGGGAGTTAGAAAAGCAAAAATAAATCCATAATTTTATTATTTTAGGTTTTGTTGGGCTGAAAAAATTATAGTTGAAGTATTAAAGGGAGGGGAGTAAGTTGAAAAGATAGGGCCTGGTAGTTTGGAAGTGGAATGCTTTGAGGAGTGTGCTTATTGGTAATGCCACGAGGTCTAGGTTGTGCTATTGGTGTGGATGTCTGAAGTGGAAGGAAAAAGAAGATAATTGGAAGAGAGGAAGGCAAAGGCCTGAGAGCCTAAGATATTGAATGGATTGGTTTGACATACATATCGAAATCACCAAGTATAATGGTCTGAGCAGTCATGGGAAGTGTGAGGAAGGTGTTGTCATCTCCCACAAATGAAGAAGTGACCAGGTATTAGTAGATTACTTCAGCAAGGGGTAGTAAGTGGTTTAGTTTTACAGCAGGTATCATAGAGGAGCTAGGGGACTCTAGAGAGAGAAACAATGGCCTGAATGTGGCAATGAGGAGCAAAAAGGGCACCTACCTCACCCTCCAGGCCCAGTTAAGTCAGGTGTGGAATACAAAGCAGCCACTGCTTACATAAGAGAGATGCAAGAGAAGAAGAACCCGAAGGTGAAGGAAATGTTCCAGAAGAGGTGCCAAAATTATTTGTAGAATTGTTTTCAGAGTCTGTAATATATTTTCTTGTGAATTCCATCATTGTGACAAATGCAAATGAGAAAGTGGCTTTGATAATTTGGGAACATTTTGAATCAAAAATAGTGAGCACAGAGTCTGGGCTCTCAAATGTTACAGTAAAAAGGCAGAAGAAAGGCAATGGAAGAGGGCCAAGCCCCTGGAACCCACTACCTCATATGATGGGCTCTTTCTTTCTTTCCTTTCTTTCCTTCCTTTCCTTCCTTTCCTTCTTTTCCTTCCTTCCTTTCCTTTCTTCCTTTTCTTCCTTTTCTCTCTCTCTCTTTCTCTCTCTCTCTCTTTCTTTCTCTCTCTCTCTTGCTTGCTTTCTTGCTTGCTTGCTTACTTGCTTACTTGCTTTCTTGCTTTCAACAGGGTCTTGCTCTGTTGCCCAGGCTGGAGTGTAGCCTCGAACTCTGGGCTCAAGCAATCCTTTCACCTCAGCCTCCTGAGTAGCAGGGACTACAGGTGTGTGCCACCATGCCTGGCTAATTTTTTTTAAATTTTTTGTAGAGACAGGGTCTCCTTTTGTTTCCCAGGCTGGTCTCAAACTCTTGGCTTCAAGTAATCCTCCCGCCATGGCCTCCCAAAATACTGGGATTACAGGCATGAATTACCATGCTTGGCTGACACCCATTATTATTTAAAAGTGCATAACTGGTTGAAAGGTAAGTAGGGCAAATACATTATTGGGGGAAACAACTTCAATTTTCATCATGATGATCCTGTTGTTTTAGGAGAAAGTAATCACGGCCCATGTCCCTAGGTAATATACAGAATCCAGGCTGTAGAGAATAAGAAATGAAACCAAGAAGAGGCTGAGAAAATAGAAGGGCACAGGGCCCGTGAAGGAACAGTGCCTAGATTAATTAGGAGGCTTAAAAAATTAGAACACATATGACAATGTTAGTATGATCTCTATCAGGTTATTTTAGCATGATCAAAATAATTTGAATCACACATCTAACTTCCCTTGCACGAATTTCACATTTTTCTAGGCTGATTTTCTCCTATACACCCTTCTTTTCTGATAACAAGTTGGTTTACCCTATAGGTATGACTACAAAAAGAGAATGCAGTGTTTGTGTTCACTAAGTATTTCAGTCTTCATAATAGTTGCAGTTCTCATTGTTAATTAATAAATAAGCATTCTGTTTTATACATCAGTTTCAAATGAGTTTGGTTAATGTGAATCAGCCTATCAATTATTTTCTGACAACATCTAGTTTCAAATATTTAGGACCAGGCCCTGGATTATAATTATAGCAATAATAATTACCATTTATTAAATAACAGCATGTCAGTGCACTTAACATGCTTTATCTCATTTTAAAAATAAGAATCCTAGGAGATTTGTATTGCCATACCTATTCTTGTAAGTGACAAAGTTGAAATTAAAATGGTAAGTAACTTTCTTAAGGTCAATCATGTAGAAAGTGGTAGAGTCAGCATTCAGATTCTGTTCTGGCCAGGTACAGTAGCTCATATCTATTATCCCTGCACTTTGGGAGGCCAAGGCAGACGGATTGCTTGGGCCCAGGAGTTCCAGACAAGCCTGGGCAACATAATGAAACCCCGTTTCTAGAAAAATTACAGATAATTAGCCAGGCGTGGTGATGTAGGGCTGTAGTCCCAGATACTCGTGAGGCAGAGGTGGGCGGATTGCTTGAAACTGAGAGGTGAAGGTTGCAGCCAACGGAGATTGTGTCATTCACTCCAGCTCCAGAGCAAGATCCTGTCTGAAAAGAAAAACAAACAAACAAATGAAAAACCCACATTCTGTTCTGACTTGCTTCAGAGTTCATGCTTTTCCACCTCATCACAATGCCTATCAGTAAATCACCAAAGGTAATGCTACATCCTGAGTGGTCAGCCAACTGGGTTTCTTTTAGTAACAAGGATACATAGCAAAGTGCCTCTTTTAAACTGCATGATAGTTTGCACCTTCTCTTTTTCTATTTATTTATTTATTTATTTATTTATTTGGAGATGGAGTCTCCCTCTGTTGCCCAGGCTGGAGTGCAGTGGCAGCGATCTCGGCTCACTGCAAGCTCCACCTCCCGGGTTCACGCCATTCTCCTGCCTCAGCCTCCTGAGTAGCTGGGACTACAGGTGCCCGCCACTATGCCCGGCTAATTTTTCTGTATTTTTAAATTAGAGACGGGGTTTCACCGTGTTTGCCAGGATGGTCTCAATCTCCTGACCTTGTGATCCGCCCGCCTTGGCCTCCCGAGGTGTTGGGATTACAGGCGTGAGCCACGGTGCCCGGCCTGCACCTTCTCTTTTATACACCCAGTGTTCTATCCTCACGGAATTTCCCTTGTTACAAAGTTCCCCCAAACCCAATGTAAGTCGTTTTCTTAAGAAAATAATAACTTTGGTGAAGTTCCTTGTCAACACTTTTACAAATCTAAACAGATCACATTATCATGATCAAGGTAAAATTTCTTCATTGTGTCAGTGTACCAGAGGATTGCCAGTGTACCCTCAATTAATTTAAAAAAGCAAATGATCACTGCTTATTTAATGAGTGTCTGTAATGTAGTGATCATGGTGAAATGAACAGAGTAGCATTGCCGTTTACATCCAGGATCAAATCTCAGGACTACCACTTACCATAAGTGAAACTTTAGGTTTTTAACTTCTCTATACATCAGAGAGCTACAGAATTATAAAATGAATATTGTTATTCTCTCCAAAACTGACTTTCTTGGGTGCTTGAGCAACTTTACACTACCTCTCAATAGAGCTTCGCTTTTGTGGAATCAGTAAAATCCATAAATCAATTAGACAAAAATCAATGAATGAACAATTAGCTAAAAATCAGTTCATCCACTTTATCAGTTTACCAAAAACATGTTTCTTTAACTACAAAGTATGGACAAAAGGAGAAAATAGTCCATGATAAGAGTGAAAATATTAGATACACGAGTTTTGATAGTTTTAAACATTTCTTTAAAATTTCAGCTGCCCAATTTTTTTTAGCATATAAAGAAATGTTCAATTTCGAGAAAGTTAAGGATAACAAGGCAGTTTCATCTCCCAATATATTATGCAAAAAGTAAAATTCATACTCAGTAACAAAAAATTTTTCATACAAGATTAGTATTACAGTGGTCCCCTCTTATTCACAGAGGATACATTCCAAGACCCTCAGTGGATGCCTAAAACTGTGGATTATACTGAACCCTATACATACTGTACTGCTTTTCCCTACACATATATACCTATGATAAAGTCTAATTGTTATAAACTAGGCACAGAAGGAGATTAACAATAATAATAAAACAACTATAATGATATACTGTAGTAAAAGTTATGTGAGTGTGGTCTCTCAAAATATCTTGTATGTGCTCATACTTCTTGTGATGATGTGAGATGATAAGATACCTATGTGATGAGATGAACTGAGGTGAATGATGTAGGTATTGTGACACAGTGCTAGGCTACTCTTGACCTTCTGACAATACCTCAGGAGTTTCATCTGCTTCAGGTGATTCTGGATCATGAAGCCATGGCAATGTCCATGTTTGGATGTCAGGAGCAGACAATGTTGTGGATGTGCTGGACCAAGACATGATTCATGTCCCAGGTAGGATAAAACAGGATGGCATGAGATTTTGTCATACTACTCATAATGAAGCATAATTTTAAATTTACAAATTGTTTATTTCTGGAATTTTTCTTTTAATATTTTTGAACAGTAGTTGACATCAGGTAACTGAAACTTTGGAAAGGGAAACTACAGATAATGCAGGGGCTACTGTACAAATCTGGTATACATGGACCATAAATTTGCTAAGAAACATTCTAGCAATTTTGCTTCTCAAAATTTAAAGTGCTTTTGGATCATTCAGGATCTTGTTTAGAAGGTCTGAAAAGAGGTCTAGGAGTCAGCATTTCTAAAAGGCCCTTAGTGATGCTGCTGATCTGCATACTACACTCAAATACTAGTTACTACAGTGACTTCTTCAATATGAAATAACGAAGTTTTGGCTATGAATTTTGAGAAATAAAAAATTAAAGTGAATGTGCCATTTAGGACATTGATAAAATAATGGTGAAGCTTTTAGAGATTGGCAAAATGAAAAATAACATTGTAAAAAAACTCAAAAGTGGACAGAGAAATCCCATCACACATAGAATGTTAAAATTTATAATTTTGGCTGCTAGAAATACAAAATTTGAGGAATTGAGAAGTACTAAAAATGACTAACATTATATTTAAAAGGTGATATTTAAAAGCATCTAAAACAGAAAAGAAATGGCCCCCAAATTCTTAATTATAAAGCTCTATAATTTTCATTTTAATTTGCTAATATTGGGATATTTCAAGTTACTTGGTTTGCAGAAAGATCTGACATGGAAGAATAAAATTACTGGAAGCAGTGTAAACAAAGTCATGATGCCTAGAAGAGATTACTTTAAAGAACAATATGATCTGTACTGCTTCATTTGTGAGCTGCCATCCTGTACTCCTAGCTGCCTACTAGACATTTCTACTCAGATGGCATGTCCAATTAAAAAAAGCATGTCCAATGCTCCACTGGCATGTCCAATTAAGTACTCCTGTACTGGAATTTATCACTTCCTCCTCTCCTCAGAGAACAAATCCAGTATTTCTTTTTCCTGTAGTTTTTCTTATTTATTTAACAAATGTTTATTGAGCACTCATATTTCTTAGGAATTATAGATACAAATATAATACAATTAGTTCTCAAGAGTTCACAATCTATTCATGCATATAGATGGAACAATTAAAATTATATAATGAAATGTCACATGTACTAAAGATGTAAACAAAGTGATGTACTTGGCCAAGAAACGGCAAGCCATTTTACTCCATGGTAAACTTCCCAGTAAAGGTGACATTTTAATATGGGCCCTGATGAAACTATCCAAGCAAAGAAAGGAAGAAAGAAGTGCATTCTGGGAATAGAAATCAACATGATAGAAAGTTTGAAAGTTTATGAATTCCCAAAGAGTTTATAGTCTTATAATTGCTATTGTGTGGGATACATGATATAGAGTGATATAAGATGAAGTTGTGTAAGTAGATTTGACCTAAATGACCTAGGAATAAAATGGACATTGATACCAGCAGATAATTATTCCTACAGAGAATAAAAATTACCCTTTTGATCTCCTTGTTCAAAATGTCTAGGATAAGTAGAAGCCCAAGGCCACTGCAAGACACAGCCTCTGATTCTGATTTCTCTCAACTTTGAAGATTGCTTCATATTTTTTAAGAGGTTAAAGAGGCTGATTTAGTTGCAAAGACACCAAAGCTGGAAATAATGTAAGTCAAGACAGTTCAGGTGACAGCTGTATTAGCTTTCTATTGCTGTGTAACAAATTCCTACAAACTTTGTGGCTTAAAACAATACATATTTACAGTTCACAGTTCTGTAGGTCAGAAGTCTGGGTAGGTCCAATTGGTTTCTCTTTGTGGGCTCTTACAAGGCTTAAATCAAGGTGTTGATCAAGTTGCATTCTCATCTAAAGGATCTGTAGAAGAATCTACTTCCAAGCTCATTCAGATCATCGACAGGATACACTTCCTTGTAATTGAAGGACTGAGATCCCCATTTTCTTGCTGGTTATTGACTAGAGATTGGTCTCAGCTCCTAAAGGCCCCTTTCAGGTCCTTTCCATGGAGTCCTCCTCATCTTCAAAGCTACGAACCACAGTCAAATCCTTCTCATGCTACCAGCTGGAGAAAGCTCTCTGCTTTTAAAAGGCTCATGTGACCAGGTTAGGCCCAGCAGGATAATCTATTTTAAAGTCAACTGATGAGTAACCTTAACTACATCTACAAAATTTATTTTGCCACGTAACCTAGCATAATTATGTAAGTAATACTAGAAACGGAAGGGTCCATGGAATCATCTTACAATTCTTCCTACCACAATAGTTGACTAAGAGTATTGACATATACTTGTATAATGTATTTTATCAGGCCACAAAAACCTGAAGGTTAACACAGAATGTTTATATAGTTCTGTCTCTACCTACTTTGTGAAAACTATGATCTTCTCAAATTCCTCCTACCTCTGAGATTCCTTAGGGAGAATTTTATTTGTGCCTCCAAAAGTACCCTTAAGTGCCTTTTTCTTGCGTTTCTTTTTCAGATGTTTCATTGCCAAATTGCCATTTCTTGGCAGTCAAGAAAAATGTACTGAGCTGGGCATGATCCTAGTTGTAATAAACAAAGCAGCGTTCCTTTTCTGCAAGGAGCTTACATTCTCAAGTGACACATACATATATATAAGATAATGCAAATACTGATAAAAATTATGAAGATCAACAAGATACTAAATTAGCAAACCAAATTCAGCAACATATTAAAAGAATTATACACCATGAATGAGTGAAATTTATTCCTGGAATATGAATGGTTTAACAACTGAAAGTTAATTAATGCGATACACCCCATTAATAGAATGCAGGGACAAAATTACATGATCACCTTAATACAGGAAAAAGCAGTTGACAAAATTCAATATACTTTCATAATAAAAATCACTCATAAGGCCGGGCACAGTGGCTCATGCCTGTAATCCCAGGACTTTGGGAGGCCCAGGCAGGCAGATCACCTGAGATCAGGAGTTCGAGACCAGCCTGGCCAATATGGTGAAACCCCTTCTCTACTAAAAATACAAAAATTAGGTGGGAGTGGTGGCATGTGCCTGCAGTCCCAGCTACTCAGGAGGCTGAAGCACAAGAATTGCTTGAACCTGGGAGGCGGAGGTTGCAGTGAGCCAAGATAGCGCCACCTCGGTGACAGAGTGAGACTCAGTCTCAAAAAAAAAAAAAAAAAAAAAACAAACAAACAAACAAAAAAAACCACTCATACACTAGGAATGGATGAAAACTCCCTTAACATGATAAAAACCATATATAAAAAACCCACAGTTAATGTCATACTCAGTGGTGAAAGACCAAAACCCTTTCCCTTAAGGACAGGAACAAGGTAAGAATGCTTACTTGGGCCCACTATCTATTTAACATATTCTTTAATTTGGGATCATTAAGCTGGAGAGCACCCCTTCAATAATCAAGAGAGACACAAGATGGAAATAAAGATTTTACCTCTTGCAGGTCGTGACAGGTACATGGTATGACTGAAGGCCATACATATGAAGGTCAGAGAATGCAGGTAGCGGGAGAGGAAGAGGGACCCTTGGGCTAATACCTTTACTGGGTCTAGAGCATTATCCAAACAGATTTCTCTCAGGGAGTTTTAATTGATGGGTTTAAAACAAGCAGGTAAGAGTTCCGAGGTCATGCAACATAAAATCATCAGAATTTACAACATAGTATTGGAAGTTCTAGCCAGAGTAATTAGTTAAGAAAAAGAAAGATACGTTATACAAATTGAAAAGGTTTGAAGATAGCATGATTTGAAGATGGCATGATTTTATGTGTAGAAAACTCTGAAGATTCCACAAAAATACCCAGAGCTAATAAAGGAATTCAGGAAAGTTGCAGAATATAAAATCAATACACAAAAATTAGTTGCATTGCTATACACTAACAATGAACAATCCAAAAGGGAAATTAAGAAAACAATTGTACTTAATAATTGCATAAAAATAAAATACTTAATAAATTTAACCAAGGAAGTGAACGATTTGTACACTGAAAACTACAAAACACTACCAAAAGAAATTAAGATATAAATGAATGGTAAGACATTGCATTGGATTGGAAGACTTAATACTGCTAACAGAATAATGTCATCCAAAGTGATCAACAGCTTCGATGTAATCCCTATAAAAATCCTAACAGTGTTTTTTCTAGATAATAAGAAAAACTCATCCTAAAATTCACGTGGTATCTCAAAGGATCCCAAATAGCAAATAAATAAATAAATAAATAGACCAAAGTTGTAATACTTTCTGATTTTAAAAGTTACTACAAGTCTACAGTAATCAAAAGAATGTTATACTGACATAAATACAGATATATAGACCAATGGAAGAGAATAGACAGCAAAGAAATAATATGACCAATTGATATTCAACAAGAGCAAGCACCAAGACCATTCACTGGGCAAAGGACAGTGTTTTCAACAAATGGCTCTGGGAAAACTGCATGTCCATATGCAAAAGAATGAAGATGAACCCTTACCTACACCACACTAAAAAATTCACTCAAAATGGATCAAAGACCTAAACGCAAAAGCTAAAAATATACAATCATTAGAAGAAAACATAACACCTACAAGAAAATCTTCATGACATTGCATTTGGCAGTGATTTCTTGGATATGATACTGAAAGCATAGGAAACAAAAAAATAGATAAATTGGACTTCATCAAAGTTCCTAACTTTTGTGCATCAAAGGACACTATTAAGAAAGTGAAAAGACAACCCACAGAAAGGGAGAAAATATTTGCAAATCATATATCTGATAAGGGATTAATATTCAGAATATTTAAAGAACACCTACAACTCAACAACAAAAACCCAATTCAAAAATGGGCAAAGTATTTGAATAGAAAATTTTCCAAAGAAGATGTACTGTATAAACACATAATAAAATGCTCAATATAAGTAGCCATTAGGGAAATGCAAATAAAAACCACAATGTGGTACCACTTTACACCCATTAGGATAGTTATTATTAAAGCAAAGGAAAATAGCAAGTGTTAGCTAGTATGCAGGCAAATGCAACCCATGCTTTGTTGGTGGGAATGTAAAATGGTGCAGATTATGTGGAAAACTGTTCGGTAGTTCCTCAAAAAGTTAAACATAGGATTACCACATGATCCAGCAACTTTATGTCTTGGTATATACCCAAAAGAATTGACAGCAAATGTAGTCCTAGCTACTCAGGAGGCTGAGGTGGGAGGATCACTTAAGCCCAGGAGACTGAGGCTGCAGTGAGCTACGGTTGCACCACTGCACTGCAGCCTGGGTGACAAAGCAAGACCCTGTCTCAAAAAAAGGTGAAAGAAAGAAAAGAGAGGGAGAAAGAAAGAAAAGAGAGAAAGAAAGAAAGAAAGAAAGAAAGAAAGAAAGAAAGAAAGAAAGAAAGAAAGAAAGAAAGAAAGAAAGAAAGAAAGAAAGAAAGAAAGAAAGAAAGAAAAGAAAGAAAGGGAAAGGGAGGGAGGGAGGGAGGGAGGGAGGGAGGGAGGGAGGGAGGGAGGGAGGGAAGGAAGGAAGGAGGAAGGAAGGAAGGAAGGAAGGAAGGAAGGAAGGAAGGAAGGAAGGAAAAAAAATGGAAAGCAAGATCTTGAAGAGATATTTGTGCATCCATGTTCATAACAGCATTATTTACAATAGCCAAAAGGTGGAAGCAACCCAATTGTCCATTAATAATTGAATGGGTAACAAAATGTGGTATACACATACCATAGAATATTATTCAAGGTGAAAAAGGAAGGAAATTCTGATACATGTTACAACATGAATGAACCTTGAAAACATTATGCTAAGTGAAATAAGCCAGACACAAAAGGGCAAATATGGTATGATTCCACTTAGGTGAGGTATCTAGAATAAGCAAACTTACAGATACATAAAGTAGATTACAGGTTCCAGCAGTTGGGAGGAGAGGGGAATGGGGAATTATTTAATGGACACAATTTCTGTTTGGAATGATGAACAGTGGTGATTGTTCAATATTGTGAATATACTTAATGCCACTGAATTGTACACTTGAGAATGGTTAAAATGGGAAAGTTTATGTTATGTATATTTTACCACAGTAAAAAATATAAAGAAAATGAAATAGGGTAATGTGATGGAGAATGACTGCTGCATGTGATTTTGGTAAGCAATGTCAAGAAAGGCTCTGAGGTGACATCTTAACTGAGTTTCACTTATTACAGCTCTATAACAAATTATCCCAAAACATAGTGGCATAAAATAATCAGTTTTTGTGGTCATGGATTTGTGGGTCAGGAATTTGGACAGGGCACAGAGGGCATAGTTGTCTATGATGTCTGCCTGGTGCTCAGTTGGAAGGCTTGAAGGCTGGGGTTGAAGTCACCTATAGGCTCACTCAATTACAGATCTGGCAGTTGACCCTGGCTATCTGCTGAGTCCCTAGTTTTGCTATAGGCCAAAACATCCACAGGTTGTCTCCCCAGATGGCCTGGGCTTTCTCACGGTATGGTGGCTGGGTTCCAAAGGTGAGCATCCTGAGAGAGAGTCAGGTATCAAGTGACATCCCACTTCTTATAACCTAGCCATTGAAGTCACTCACTGGCACTCTGTCAAATACTATTCATGGATGCAGTAAAAATGTCCCAACCAGATTGGGAGGTCGAATGGGAGAATAGCCTTCACCTCCTACCAGAGACTAGCAAGGTTCTGGAAGAACATTTGGGACTGGAAATATTGCTGTGGCCATTTTTGGAAAATAGAATCTCCCACAGTTCTGAAGGATGAGAAGAGGCAACCATAGAAAGATCTGGGAGAAAGAGCATTCCAAGAAGAAGCCACAAAAAAGACCCCTCTCCTGCAGCCTCTCCTGTCTCAGAAAAGGCCTGTCATCAACTCTTGAGATCTTTTGTTACTTGTATTACAAAGCAGGGATGTTCCCTTTGCCTTAAAGGACTGATAGAGATTTTTTTAAAGAAACAGCTCTTTGAGAAATTTTCCTCGGTCTTTATTACTGTTCCTTCTTTCTGTAGTTCAGGCAGCTGAGAAAGAGGATTGTATAAATATCAAACAGGATGTGGATATTCAAAATCATGCTTTACTTCAGCTATTGGCCCTCTGCCCTTCACATTTGCTACAAATCCACTTTCACATCTTTTCTACAAGTTATTGACCCGTCATGCAGAAACCACCCATAACTGCCTGTTTCCTTTTTTGATAGTTGACTGCTGACAGCTTTCAAGCCACCCCTTCTTCCTTTCTATACCACATCTGGACAGCTGATAAGAAAACTTGGATGCTCTCTCCCTTGGTGTCCTAGCAAGGTGGGGGTGGGAGTTGTTCAAACTATATAACCTCTACCTTGCATGGGAAACCCTTATCCCAGTCCAGTCCCCTAACTACCATAAAACTCTAAGCTAGAAACCCCTCCCTGCTTTCTCTCAATACATTTTCGGACTAGTTTGGGAACCTGCCATACTTTACCTATGAGTCTCATTGTGTGAATAATAAACCTTCTTACTCTTTTGGTGTGTGTGGAGTCATCAGTCTTGACATCTAAACCCAATTTTGGGTGATTGTGGGGCATCCATCCTGCCTTTGTGAGGTGCCATCCCACCACCCCAATGTGAGTCCTTGATTAAGCACAGCTCATGATTTCAACCGGAAATCTTCACACACAGATGTTAGGAATCAAATTGTTTCCTTATAGAAATTCTGGCTCTACTACGAAAGCACAGTGTAAAATTAAAACCATGCCTACTTGCTGGATTGGAACAAGACATACTGTTAAACCATGCATAATTACTTTGCTTCCTGTTCTTTTATTCTGTGGTCTATCAGTACTAGAAAGTGTTGGCAGTTGCTAAAGGTTTAAGAAATATGGCAGAATAAGTTAATGCTGAGAAAAAAAATAAATCCACTAACATTTCCTCCTGTCAACTATAATTATTAAATTTTTATTTCTGTCCAGCTGATGGTAGAGAGTTGTTCCCAGGAAAAATAGTTCGATACAACAAGAGAAAGGTCAGAGACATGTATCTATCTCTGGATTTATTGCTGTGAAGATAATGTGGTGAGGGGATGGAATGGGGGACCAACATGAAAGACCTCACAGTGGGATGGGACCTATATCTATATCCTGTCTTGAACACATCCTGTGCCTCAGATAGGCCCCTCCAGGCCATGGATGAACCCACCCCTGAATAGAGGTGAGGGGATTCATCTTGATTGTGGCCTCTGAGAAATGTAGTTCTGAGGAGAATAAACAGGGCCAAGGGAAATCTGGAACGACAGTTCTGAGGAGCTGATGGCCCCAGCACTGCCCAAGAAGACTGAAAATTAAAGGATGGGTCTATTGGTGAAATAAGGTATTTTCAGGGACCTCTTGTTGTTTGTGTCATTATTTTCTTCACTGCGTCTCTTGGCAGAGTCCCAGCAAGAGAGTGGTACTATATTAATTGAAGAAAGTATAAACAAAGGTCAGTGAGACGTGAGCATTTAGCAATTATAGAAAAACATGAATACTCCTGACCCTGAAAGAGCAAGGGCAAAAGAAAAGTATATTCGTTTCCTATGAACACCACAATAAATTGCCACAAATATGGTTGGTTAAAACAACAGAGATTTATTCTCATTAGTTTAATGCAGAAGTCTGAATTCAGTTTCACTGGGCCAAAATCAAGGTGTTGGCAAGTTCCAGGGAAGACACTATTCCTTGCCTCTTCCAGCTTGTGGTAGTTGCCAGCTTTCCTTGGCTTGTGGCTGCATCACTCCAATCTCTGCCTCCATTGTACCCTCCTCTTCTGTGTCTATCAGCAAATCTCTCTCTGCCTTCCCTCTTACAAGAATACATGTGCTTGCTTTTAAAGTCCACCCTGATAACCAGGATAACCTCCTTATCTCAAGATCCTTAATCATACCTGCAAAGTCCTTTTTTTGACAAATAATATTCACAGTTTCCAGGGGTTAGTGTAACCAGACCCGGGGGGACGGGGAATAATACTGTGACTTGTCTCTTGTCCCGCCCTATGCAGTTAAAAGGGTTCAAAACATGCCATCCCAAAATATGCTACTCTGGGATATTGACTATTTTGAATTAAAGGCACTTGAAATACAGCAGGTGTAAGAAGATCACTCTGACCTTAAATGCAGAAGATAAAATCCCCATGTGAAAGATGTCCTCCCTGTACAAGAAGGAAAATTTAATTCTTGTCATCAAGAATGAGAAGTTGAGGCTGAGGGAAATCTATACAAACCCTGTTAAATTAATCCTTATCTTCCTAGTCACTTCTCCACCCAATTAACTTCTCTAGCCCAACCCCCTTTGCCTTGTCACATTTTCACAAGTTACTACTCTTTGTCCAATTCAGTATATAAGTGTTCAACTTTAACTGTTTCCTTTGGTCTTTATTTCCTTATGAAGGCTCTGTGCCACAAAAAAACTTGTATTAAATAAACGTGCATGTTTTTCTCCATTGATCTGACTTATGTCAATTTAATTCTTAGGCCCAGCCAAACAAACAAACAAACAAGTACCCTAAGAGGATAGAGGTAAAGTTTGCCCCCCTGCCCACAGAGTCCATAGAGATCAGCCTTTTGCTGGGGCTCAGAGGAGAGTAAAGAATGCACGTGGAGGGGCAAAAAGAAAGAACAGTGCAAAGCTGTAACTAGGTGTGTAAGGAAATGAGGCACAATGGGAGTGTCACTGAGGCAATCTATCATCCATCAACCATTCACTCATTTACTTAACAATATTTATTAAACCTTCGAGTTGGGGGCACCAGGCACCAGAGCACTACTGACTAATGAGAGCTCAGCCCACAAGAAGCTAACAACACAATCTGAAAAAGATAAGCACAAACACAGGGCACCCAAAGATAGAGAATAGTAAGCATCCAGAGAGGGACTTAGGTTAATGTTGCTGAGTGCAGAAAAGAGGGGAAGAACTTGCAGTGAAGCTGAGAAAGACTGCTTTAACCAGGCTGCTTCTCTAATGACTGCCAGGCTCTGCCAATATAATGAATACAGCAAAGTAGAAGCAAGTTTGTTGCAAAAGGAAGAGAGGCAAAGAATGCGATCTCTAATATGTAATTGTGGAGACAGAGGTCCTAACCCTATTACGTCTGTAGGTTCATGTACATATGTGTGTGCATTCATAACCACAATAATCAATGGATGGGGTATTCTGTGTAAGTGACCCAAGAAAGAAAGCAAGGAGGAAACCACAACACCTTTTATGACTTAGTTTCTGAGGTCACACACTGCCACATCCACTTTTTTCTATTCATTAGAAAGGGATCACTAAGTCTAGGCTACACTCCAGAGAAGGGAAGTTAAGCTCCACCCTTTGAAGAAAGTATCAGAGAATTTGTAAACATCTTCCAAACCACTACTGTACCTACCTGTTGTGAGGATTAGATAAGACAAAACTTAGAACAGTGCTGGGTTCACGGTAAGTACTACCTGTATAAGCTAATTTAGCTAATATTATTCTCCCAGTGTCCAGTCCAGGCTTTCCTGACAAGTTCTCCCTTCTGTGCAGAAGTTCCTGAAATTTGAGAAGAGACCCTTTGTGTCTGCTGCTGAGGTGGGAAGGAGTACACAGCCTGCTCACTCACCAACATTTAGCCAGATTTCATGACTTAAATGAAAGTTGGGGGAGTATTTGCCTTATCAGTATATCATAACTTTATTCATTTTCTAATATTCCCACAGGAAGACTTGGAGTATTATCTCCAATTCTGGAGATGAGAAAAACCGAGGCTCAGGTCTTATTATGTAATATCATATAACTAGTTATAACTGGCTAGTAGTACCACAGAAACTAGAAACACGGTTTTCTTGAGCCCGCGGCCTTTTCCCAGACCATGCCACTTGGTGAAACTAATATTTTAGTTTCACATACCTAATCAGTAAGTTACTTAGCATTTCGTTTCCTCAAATGTCTCTTGAGGCAGGGAGGTTTCAGGAAAGAGTTTCTTCCATTTACCAATGGAGTTTAGGTCAGATGGGAATAGATACAGAGATTCAGCAGACACGTCTTGTGTCCCAGACTTGACCTTTATTCACTGACACTAGATGCTATGTCCTTGGTCCATCTTTAAGTCCCAGAAGGAGGTGAACCTTGATCTTTGTAGGGAAGGAAGGGAGATTCCAATAAACAGGTGGATGGTCATTTTTAACATGGGAATCCTATGAGTACCGGAGTAGGACCAGTTATTTCTTAGGACTTCATCCTTTTCCAAAAGAGAGTAAAGAGGCAATGGAAATAACTGCTTTGCCCACACAGATTAGAAGTGGAGAAAAAGATGAAAAACTGGGCTTTCACGCTAGAGCTTGGGTTATATTGTTTATTGAAGGGGGTCATGATCAGATGTTTTGGGGCAAGAGAACTCTGACAGCAATGTGAAAGTAGGAAAAGGAAGATTCAAGGCAGAGGCCAGTTTAGAAAGTTTTGGCAAAGTTGTGGCTGAGAGCTCATATTTGAATTAAGTCAGTGACAGGAGCAAAGGGGAGGAGATATTTCAGAGACGAATCTATAGGACTTGGTGACCAACTACATGTGTGGGTAAGAAAAAGAGTTGTAAATAACACCAGATTTTGAGCCAAAAGGTTGGTATAGATGGTGAGGTAATTACCCTATTGGCATTTGGGACAGTTCCTGCCATGCCAGACTGTACCAGACCTTTTAGGATGTTTATCATCATTGACTTCTGCTCACTAAATTTGAGTAGCACTCCCCAGCTATTGTGTCCACCAAAATGCCCTCTTTTGGCTAGGTGACACCACCAAACATGGTAGCCAATAGAAAAAGCTGGATTGAAGATGATTAGCTCCTTTTTGGACACATTAGTTTGTAGTGCCAACAGAATGTTGATATGGATCTGGAGATAACTAGGAAGTAGCTGGAAATGTGGATCTTGAGCTCAGGAGAAAGGCCCTGTGCAGAGATGTAGGCCTAGTACACAGAAATAATGGTTTAAGTTGCAGCAGAAAGAGACTAGAGAGAGACAGAGAAAAGATGCTAAAGACAGAACTTTGGAAAATGTCTGTACTCAAGAAACACAAAGAAGAGTCAAATAATGAGAAGTAAGTAAGGTAAGTCAGAGAACTAGGAGGGTAAAGCCCTCAAAAGCTAGATGAGAAAATTCCAAGGAAGGATTGGTGAGTGGTATACCATGCTACTGAGTTAGAATTTGTACCAGGAAGAATAACTTTACCAATTAGGGGTTAGTGGAGTCCTCAGAAAAGTTAAGTTTTGGAATAAATATGAACAGTCATGTGGTTCAAAAATCATAAAGTATAAAAATGAAAAACTTGTCACTCCTACCCCTGTTCTCCATCTGTCTAAGAACCCCAAGTAACCACTTTAATTATTTTGTTCATCCTTCCAGAGCTTTGGTAAAGACATAAGCAAATATAAATACACATTCTTGTTTTAATTCTTTTTTTTTTTTTTTTAACATAGAGTGCTATATACCTGCTCTTTTTCACTCAATAACATGTTCTAGAAATCTTTTCATATAGAGAGTTCCTTCATTCTTTTTCATTAGCTGTTTGTCATTTAGGGTTCTCTAGAGAAATTTGTAAGTTTGCCAGATATTCATGGAGTTACTACCCCTACCATCAACATATGAAATTAATTCTTTCTCCACAGTCTTGACAAAGACTATGTTGTCATATTTAGGAATTTTTGCCTATCTGATTGGTGAAATGTTATCAGTGTAGTTTTAATTTTCCTTTCCCTAAGATAGGATATAATTAAGTTTCAGAGAGATAGGTCAAATTTAAGAGGCTATGGAATAAGTGGATGGCAAGGAAGAGAATAAAGGAAATAGTAATAGTCCAAAGAAACTGAAATCTGACTGTATTAAAAGGAATTAGCTTGCTGACTAAGGTAGCATGTAGGTTTAATGAAGATGTTTTTAAATAGTAGAGACTTATCTAGACCTGTTTAAAATGATAATGAAATAAGTCACTAGAAAAGGAGAGACTGAAAATTGTAGAGTTTGAGGGCAAAGTCACACAGGAGGCAGAAAGAAATGGTATCTCTGGCAGTTGGGATGGATAGGAGCTAAGTTGTGGGTGTGAACACTGTGAAGGACAGAAGGTTGTGGGTGGGGAGCAGATGGCAGGCACCTTCTAAAGGCAGAGGAGGAGGAGGACTTTTGGAACAAGAATTAAAAAGAGAAGGATTAGATTCACCAGTGGGAGGAGAAAAGCACAGGCTGCAGATGCTACATCACTCACAGGCGTGGGGATTCCTGCCTGTCAGATCCCAGGGATGCAGATAAAAAGCGAATGTTTGCTGGATGATTCATACACGTGGATATTGATTGATTCACTAAATATTTACTGGGCATCTACTCTTTCAGGCACATTGATGTCACTCAGGATTAACTGAGACATGAGATAGAGTGGAAGGCTACAAGCCAGATAACAGATGTATGCCAGATGTATGTATGAGAGATTAGGAGTTGTATAGGTGATGGTGACAAAGGGTAATAAGGGGTACAAGAGCCAGAGAGTTTGCTCCTTATTGTGCCTTGTACCTCAAGGGAGATGTGGTTTTAGAAACCTGTAGTAGAAATACACCAGTGTGCTTGAAATTGGTGGAGGCAATCTATGGGATACTACCACAGTCTTTGGACTCAGGAGAATAAGAACTCTGACCTTGATAAGGAAGCAGTATCTGAAGAGAGTGAGATCTAGGAGACAGCCTGAAGACAGAAAGGGTGTTCTGGGAAGAGATGAGATTTATTTAGTTTCAGAGGTACTGTGGAAACACTAGGAAGAGGACGGGTCCCAGGGAAAAGAATCACTGAGCAGTAGGAAGATAACAGCGGAGGTGAAAATTCTTCATTTGAGCAGTGACCAAAAATGACCTGAACGTGAGGCAGGAAAGAATTAGCTGGTTTCATTTGTTCTAAGAGGAATGCTGGTATACTTTTTAAAAAAAGTTTATTGCAGAAAATTTCAAATAGACACAAAATAGAACAGTATGGTGAACTCTTGTGTATCCTTCACTAACATTCATTCAACAATGATCAATACTTTGCCAATCTTGTTCAGCAATCCCTGCCCCTACTTCCCACTTTTATTTATTCCTGAAGTATTTTAAAGTTCCAGACATTTTACTATTTGACTTGCTTGCATGTAAGAACTTTTTCTTCCTTTAAACATAACCATGATGTCATTGTCACAACTAATAAAATTATATATATATTTTATAATATTGTTTCAATAATAGCAGACTCAAGCATTTGCTAGAGATTCCAGATAAACAGGAAACCTGCAAAGAAATGCAGATACATGGTACAAGATTAGTTAGTTCTTAGATAATAGCATTAAAAATTGTATTGTAAAAGAATATTAACATAGGAAAAATTTTAAGATCAATATGTAAACATTTTGTTACATATAAATTATAACATTTTTGTTAAGCATAAACATAATACACATAACCTTTCTCTGTATATATCATATATAGATATAAACATATAAATATCTACATTGTAAAAGGGCTGAAAGAGCATATACTAACATAACCAGCGATGATCTGAGCGGTGTTTATTTTTTGCTTTTCATCCCTTTATGCTTTTCAGGGTGTGTATTTGTGCGTATTGCTAAGGACAGAGAAGGGGAGGGGTTAGCAGGGAAAATGTTGGGGGAAGGATCGAGCCTTCTTTGATGAGCTGAATTATTATGATAGTGACAACCTTTATCCAGTGGCTCATCTTTCTTCAATAGTAGCAGGACAAGCTGCACACAAAACCTCTCAGACACCGAGCTGTAGAAGGAAGGGCTTTATTCAGCTGGGAGCATTGGCAAGCTACTGCCTTAAAATCCGAGTTCTCCGAGTGCACAATTTCTGTCCCTTTTAAGGGCTCACAACACTAAAGATTTCACATGAAAGGGTCGTGATTGATTTGAGCAAGCAGGGGGTACGTGACAGGGGCTGCATGCACCGGTGGTCAGAGTGAAACAGAACAGGGCAGGGAGTTTCACAATGTTCTTCTATACAATGTCTGGAATCTAGGAATAACATCGGTTTCTAAGTTATGAGTTGATTTTTAACTACTGGGTTTAGGCCAGGCAGGCCCAGGGCTGGTTTCAGGCCTGGCGCCAGGCTGCCTGTCTTTGGTTTTACTTTCTTGTTTTTTCTTAAAACAGGTACTGAGTACAAAACAATATAAAACAATATGAGAGGGTCTCTGTCCTCACAGTCCCACAGCCCACAAATCAGAAATCTAGACGAATGTAATAGGCTTGGAAAATACATGTTAAGTGAATAAAATCTAACAAAAAAAGGACAAAGGCTGCATTCTGAATTATCACTTTGTTAGAAAAAGAAGTGAAAAGAAGCCATTCCTGTTGGACAATCCCCGCAAAACGAGACCCACTACACAGACAGCACTTTACCCACCCAGCTAGCCTTTAGATTCTTAGGGCAAAAGCCCATGACCGCTCACGGGGTTTCTGAGGCGCGTGGAAATCCTCCCTAAGACTTCTGGGAAATGGAGTCTAAGGCACTGTGACGATAAGCGCCTCGGATATTTCTGGGAATTGTAGTTCGCAGACTGAGGCTGCGAACCCGACTAGCATCCAAGAGGCATGGCAAAGAGGAGGGCGCGGTTGCTGGGCCTCCTTCCGAGGCCACTTCCGAGGTTCAGCCTCCCTTCAAGGCCATTTCTGCTTTGGGAGAAGGCACCTGAGTCTCTGCGCACCCTTGCCTGCTAATAAAGGGGATGAGGGACCTAGGATCTCGATTATGAACCTCATAACGGCAGAGACTGAATCCAGGAAGAGGGAGAAAGCTGTGTAAAACCGGGTGCTGTATATGAAAGAAATTCCTGGTATACGAAGGTTCCTGTGTGTCAGACTCTGAAACTAGGTTTGGATCCCTTGTTTGACAATGGGGAAAAGTGCAGCCCAGTGTATCAGGTTTGGGCGATACTGCAGGGAACAGATAGTAACTGTATGGCGTTAATAGTACTGGTTTGCCTCTGGGAAACAGGAGTCTTTTCCAGGAAAAACAGACCTGACCCAGGGCTTTTCTGGCTTGAGATTTTGGGAAACAGGAAAATCACATGAGGAACATATCCAAAAACTGCTGGTATTGAAGCCATTTCTGATTGCTTTACTAGGGAAGATTAGGATTAAGGTAAAACAGCAAAATCCTCCATAATTATCAAAGAGGTGGTGAGTGGTAGATTTTTTATTTTTTATTTTTTGTCATTTTGTTTCCAAGGCTCACAGAAGGATGTGGATTACAGAAAGATAAGGTTAAAGGGGAGAAGAAAGCGAAAAACAGACATCTCAGAACCCTTAAAAAGAGCATCTAAAAGGAACATCTCCTCTTGCTTCAGGCTGGGGTTTAGTGGAATGTGTGGAATCTATACAGTCACCCCCAACATCAGGTCATCCAGACCACTTGTCGTTAGACTCCGCTGTACATGCCAGAGTGGTCTCTGAATTTCTTTTTTTTCCTTTTTTTTTTTTTTTTTTGAGGCAGGGCCTCGTCTTGTTGCCCAGGCTGGGGTGTAGCCATGGCTTACTGCAGCCTCGACCTCCTAGGCTCAAGTGATCCTCCCACCTCAACTTTCCCAGTAGCTGGGACCACAGGCATGTGCCACCAAGCTCCTGGGCTCAAGCGATCCTCCCACCTCAGCTTCCTGAGTAGCTGGGACCACAGGCATGTGCCACCAAGCCTGGCTAAGTTTATAAATATTTTGTAGAGACAGGTTCTCCCTGTGTTGCCCATGCTGGTCTCAAATTCCTGGGCTCAAGCGATCCCTTCCCTGCTAAGCCTTCCAAAGTGCCAAGATTTACAGGCATGAGCCACCACGTCAGGCCTGCTCTCTGAATTTCTAGAGAAAATGCATAGTTGCCTCGGATGGTTCAAGGGGACTACGCAATCACCAAACTCCATCTTTCAGTTTTTTGTTGAATTAGCTGGGTTGTCACATAGAGTTTCCCATAGTTGTACTGTACTTTGTTAGTTATATTCCTCCAGTGTCATTTAACATATATCTTTTGTTCATGTTTCCTATAAATCAATAAATTCAAGGAGTTCGATTAGCATCATATATATGTACATGGACAGATACTTCATAGGTTGTGTCATATACTAATATTGGGAGGTATGTAATGGTTGTGCTGTCAGCCCTTGATGATCATTGCCTTGATTAATTAATTCATCTCCTATTTATTTTTGGTCCTAAGATTGGATAAATATAGACTTTATTTTTTTATAGCAGTTTTAGGTTCATGACAAAACTGTGGAAGGTATAGATATTTGCCATATACCATGCTCCCACAAAGGCATAGCCTCTCCCATTTTCAACATTCTTCAATGGTACTTTTGTTACAATTCATGAACTTATATTGACACATATTACTACTCACAGTCCACAGTTGAGATTAGGATTTATTTTTGATGTACATTCTGTAGATTTGAACAAATGTATAGTGACATGTATCCACCATTAGAGTATGGACAGAGTAGTTTCACTGACTTAAAAATCCTCTGTGCTTCACCAGTTCCCTCCCTCCTCATTAACTCCTAGTAACCACTGATCTTTTTCTGTCTGTTTTTGTCTTTTCTAGAATGTCATATAGTTAGAGCTGTACAGTATGCAGTCTTTTCAGATTAGCTTCTTTCACATATTAATATGCATTTAAGTTGTCTCCATGTTTTTTCATTGTTTGATAGCTCATTTCTTTTTAGCACTGAATAATCTTCCATTGTCTGGATGTACTGCTGTTTATACATTCACCTACTGAAGGAAATACTGGTTACTTCCATGTTTTTGTAATTGTGAATAAAGCTGCTCCTTTGTATTGATGCCAGTGAGTGCGATTGCTGAATTGTACAGTAAGAGTATGTTTAGTTTTGTAAGAAACCACCGAACTGTCTTCCAAAGTGGCTGTACCATGTTGCATCTCTACCGGCAATGAATGACAGCTCCCATTTGTCCACATCCTTCATCAGCATTTGGTGATGTCAGTGTTCAGGATTTGGGCCATTCTCATAGATGTATAATGGTATCTCATTATTATTTTAATTTATATTCCCCTGAGGACATGTGGTGTAGTGGGACATTCTTCACAAACACCAGCAACTATTAATGATGTGCCTTTCAACCAGAGTAGCTAACATTGGGCATGGAGAGATAGTAGGCAGAGGAGGGATTAAGGAGCAGGGCTTGGTTCTCACAGATTGCACAGTTGTGGCCAGAGAAGACTGTCATGGTGAGAGTAAGGGGGAGTTGAAAGAAACTGACTCTTAGCCATCTAGCATGGAGGAATAGACAGTTTTGGGAGAAAACTAATGAATTTTGAACAGGATGAATGTGAAATGCCTGAGGGATAAAAGGAAGTATTTAGTAGGCTGTTCCTTCATTCATTAAACAGATGTTTGTTGGGTACCTGGGAATATTACAATCCATAGAAACATTTATTGGATACTTAGTAATTTAGAGGGCAATGAATGCTATAGAAAATATGTAGAGTATCAAGATTGGTTGTGGAGAGTAACCAGGGTTGTAACTGGAGTGTAGGTTTCATGAGAAAATGCTATTTGAGCAAAGACTGACAGGCAATAAAGCATTTGGCCATGCAGATGTGAAAGGGAAAAGGATTCTAGACAAAGGGAATAGTGGCTTCAGGACCCAAGGAGTGAGCATAGCCAAGTGAGATGTGGAGCCAGTGCAGGCTTTGGGACAAAGAAGTGACAGAATCAGACTGTTTTAGCAGGATTTTTGTGGCTGCTAGCTGAGATGAGACTGTGGAGGGGCATGAGGGGAAGTGAGAAGACTGGGAGAAATGCAATGCAGGAATCCAGGTGAGAGATAACAGTGGCCCAGACAGGGGTCGTCACAGTTGAAGTGGTGAGAAGTGGTCAGATTTTACATATATTTTAGTGGATTTGCTGTAAGATTGTTGTGGAGCATGAGAAAAGATGAATCACTGATAAATCAAGGATTTTGGTTTTAGCTGTTGAAGGTATGGAAATATTGACCTGGGCTTAAGAAAGCTTTAGACATCATCTATCTATCTATCTATCTATCTATCTATCTATCTATCTATCTATCTATCTATCTATCTATCTACCTACCTACCTACCTATCAATCATCTATCTATTTGAATATTGAAATCAGATATGTACCCCGCAGGGAAAGTGTACAGAATCACAAAACAAAGTCTGAGTTAGGATCTTCAAATCTTAGGAAGATAATGAACATCTCTAAAAAAGTGGTAGGCGACTGGGTGTGGTGGCTCATGCCTGTAATCCCAGCACTTTGGGAGTCCAAGGATCACTTGAGGTCAGGAGTTTGAGACCAGCCTGGCCAATATGGCGAAACCCTGTCTCTACTAAAAAAATAAAAAGAAATTCGCCAAGGTGATGATGCAGGCCTGTAATCCCAGGTACTTGGGAGGCTGAGACAGGAGAATAGCTTGAACCTCTGGGAGGCAGAGGTTGCAGTGAGCCGAGATTGTGCCAGTGCACTACAGCCTGGGCAAGAGAGCAGAGTGAGACTGTCTCAAAATAAATAATAAATAAATACTAAAATTAAAATTTAAAAAGTGGTTGGAAAAATTAGCTATGAATATAGAAAAAAACAATTAGTTTATCACCTTACTCAATTAACAAGATTAATAGCAGATGGATTAAAGATTCTAAGTGTGAAGCAACAAACTTAAAATATATTTTAAAATATAGGACACTAGATTTACATTTTTGGGGTAGGGAAGACACCATGAGACAAAAAAATAAAAATAAAAATACTCATGAATTAAAAATTGAAAACACTCATGACTACATTAAAATTTAGCACCTTTGTATTTAAAATGACAGAAGCCAAATTAAAGCATATGTTACAGACTGGGAAGAGAATGTGGAACAAATAAAGGCATAATACCCAGAATATATAAGTAATGTTTATAAATCAATTTTTAAAAGACACATAACCAAATAGCAGAAAGAATACAAAATATAAATTAAAATTCAGAAAAGAAAAAAATCTGCAGTGAATTTATACCATGATGTGCAACTGCCTAGGGTCAGAAAAATGCAAGTTAAAATTACAATGAAATACCATTTTTCCTGTTAGGCAGAAAAAATTAAAATTATTGTCAAAATCAAACGTGAACAAGTATGGAGGAAAACAGGCACAAATATATACTGTAAGTAGAATACAAATTTACCTAATCAATGAATTGAAATAAAAATGAAAAGCTGAATGTGCCAATCTCAGGACAAAATATATTAACCAAATGGAGATGGTCATCATAGAGCCAAAAACCCTGGAACTCAAGGACTGGGGTCTGCCAGGTCCTATCCAGGGCTGGAGAGATGTAGAGTCCACCCAAGAGCATATTAGTCACTAGCAACATGTACTCTGTCATGGCATGAGGACACATAAACATACCCCTGTGGCCTGAATAGGCTCTCCCTCATGACTACCTTTTCCGTTGCCTCTGACTCAAGGATCAACAAGCAGTCTTCTCTCTGACACCTTAAAACATGGAACCCATGAATTATTTCACTGGAAATATGCAGCCTCCATTAGCATTCAGTAAAATATATTTAGGAACTGTCTTTTGTGAGGTTTGCTATTGTGAGTTGTCCCCAAGAGACTCTGTAACATCAGTGCCCTGAAAAATACCCAGTTTCTGGACCTATGGGGCTGAGGTTCACAGCCCACGAAACTTGGTCTAGCTGGTCAGTCCCTGTCCATATGACACTTGTGAGGCATCTCCTATAGTGTCAAATGAAGCAAAATGAAAAAAGTTGTAGACTGTGGAGTGCTCAGTACATATAAGTTAAATTAGTAAATTATTTTGTTTTACATAGCTGAAATTATACTACATACGTAGTTTAGTATTCAGGTTTTCTATTTAACAATATTCTTATCAGCATTTTCTCACTTCACCATTAAAGCCCTGCTTGTCTGGAGGAAGCTGTCCTGCATAGAGTCTCAGAACCAGAATCGGCCTCAAGCAATGAAGTTCATCCAATCTCTTTATTTACACATGGGCAAATTGAGGACCAGAAAATAAAGGATGTGTGCATGATTATATAGAGTTTGGCAAGCAGAGGCTGTCCTGGACTCTTCTCCAGGATTTCTCAAAGTTCTGAGCCAAGGTCAGAAAAAGAACTGGAAAGCCAGTCTCCCTCCTCTGTCTAACACCAGTTTGGGAGGCAGTCTCATGGAACATGGGAATTCAGAAAATGGGGGATAAAAGTCCAACATCCCTAGAAGTCTGAAAGGATTGAGGGGAAAAAAACCAGAATTGTCTAGAGAGAAAGAGAACAGGCAAGAAAATGAAAAATTAGGCTGGAATAGGGATTTGATAAAGAGTTGAGGAAGGAGATAGGAAAAATGGGGATCAAAATCAGAAAGAGGAGTGAAAATATATATTTTTTGACATTTTTGCTTTGCAATGTGCAGTAATTTCCTCTTAGAGCCACTTTGAAACTAGAAAATACTTATTTTTCAAAGCATTTTGGAAGTTTTTTTTTTCATACTGTCTTGAGTCTTTCATGACCCCCAGAATTGAGATAGGCATGGACTAAATGCCTGGGGGATTGGTTTTCCCATTCTAACAAGGGGATGTTCCACTAGTTCAGTTTAGGCAAATGAGAAGACAAAGTATCCCTCAGACACAGCAGGACAATGCAAAAAGCACTGTACTCAAGAGTCAAGGGACTAGATTTTGATAATTTGGGATTTTTCTATCTGTGTCATCTTGTTCAACTAAATCATCTTTCTAAACCTCAATATTATTATAAAATGGAATGATAATAACCCTACTGCAATAGGATATTGTAAGACTTAAATAAGACAAATTCATAACAAAATTACTTTGAAAATTCCAAAGTGCTATGTAAACGTGAATAATAAAACTCTTATAGCAGGGGTCAGTGAGATCGAGATAAGAGAAAGAGTTGTCTAGGGTCACACACCCTGGGAATGACTGGCAAGGCCTGACACTCAGCTCTCCTAAAATACCAAATGATATTTGAAGGACCTGATGCCTTTTGAACATTGTCCCATGATTGGGAAAAATAAGGGGAGGAGAGATTCAAACAGAGACATATACAAACTAAAGGCAAGTCCTTCTCAGTTGTTAGGGTATTATCATGATACCAGAGAAATGGGTGGTAGGCTTGTTCCACAGAAGATAGGGAGAAAGGACTAGGAAGCATGATGAGCCAAATCTGCCCTGGTAACAGATATCCGTGGTAGATGATCTGCCTTTCAATTCCAGTTTATTCATTTTCTCAAGTCTACATAAGTAAATCTTACCCTCTATCCTTTTGGGTAATTGTCATAGACTAGAAATTATTCTAAACATATGCCATCTCTTAACTCAAAATTCCCTTACAATAGTCCTATCAGGTAGCTAATCACCATTCTCCTTTTATAGAAAAGGAAACTAAGACACTGTTATAGGTTTAATTGTGTCTTCCCCAAAAGATGGTGAAAATAGACTTTGCAGATAATCAGGTTAAGATAAGGTCATTAGGATGGGCCCTAATCCAGTATGACTCATCCTTAAAAACAGAAAATTTGGACACAGAGAGAGACAAGTAAAGAGGCAAGATAATGTGAAGATACAGGGAGAATGCCATCTACAAGCAAAATAATGACTGACACTACCAGAAACTAGGAGAGAGGTCTGGAACAGATTCTCCCTCAGAACCATCAGCAGGAAGCATCCCTAATGGCACCTTCATTAGGGACTTCTAGTCTCCAGAACTGTGAGACAACACATTTTTGTTGTTTAAGCCACTCAGTTTGTGGTACTTTGTTATGGCAGCCCTAGTAAACTAGTACAGACACAGAAAGATTAAATAACTTGCCTGAGGTCACACTGCCAATATATGACAGAACCAGGATTCAAACTTAAGAGCCCACTTTTTCAACCACTATAATGTCTTGACTCATTTTACATGATAAGAGAGGCCTGGAACAGCTTTTTAGTCCTTATGTTTAAAAGGAAGTAATGGGATTTTTGAGGTAAGAAATGTTCCAAAACATAAAGTATATGGTAGACCTTGGCAACCTGAGACTAACTCCATGTTACAGTCAGTCTCTTTAATTCCTTATTGCATCCAAGAAAAACTTCCTCTCCTCATATACCAAACTCTTATACCAATAATTCTCAAACTCATATCCTTAGAACACTGAAGTTCCTAAAGTTAGAGAAAAACATTTTTTCTTGAAAATTCTAACACTGTCAGTCTTTTCCAGTAACAGAAATATAATTACAGAGGGTTTTCTACATTAAAATTTTTCTTTGATAATTTTTTTTTTTTTTTACTAAAATGTGGCTAGCTGAAAATCAAGACAGAGAAAAATAGAGTATCGTATAACCTTTCTAAGCAACCATTACTCATTAGAAGCATAAAGCTGATGTCTGACTCAGGACTTATATAAGAGGCCTTTTCTCTGTGGGCTTCTCGAACCAACTGTAGAGTAGTTCAGCCCGCCAACAGACCTACTGAGTTACAGCCAGCTCATCAATAGCCTGAGATTACCACCAGCCCATTGTATACTCATTGCAGATGGTTACTGCTCATTACAGACTTTTCTTGTCATTTCATATTCCTCTCAAAATATCCCTGTAAGGTAGGAAGGGAAGATACTTTTAATAACATTTTACATTTTAGGAAACAGCCTCAAAGAGATTAAATGATTTGCCCAGGGTCACATACTGTCATGAGGTATGAGCCCATGGGTATTTTAGGTAATTTTCCTGTACCCTACTCACTTCCAAAGGGTAAAGGCCAGGAGAGATCGCTTAAAGTTGCATTTAGATAACAGCATTGTTTGCTAACCTCCCTTCCTGCTTATGGGGAACTCTCACTTGTGTCTCACTGAAGGGGGAGATAATAATATTTTTTAAAAGTATAGAGTATATACTATGAAGAAAAATAAAGCAAGATAGGATACAAAACACCGATGGGATATGTATCATAATTTTAAATAGGGTAACAAGAAACAGCTTATTAAATAGGTGTCATAGAAGGTGAGAGAAAGAAAGAGCCGGCCAGGCGCGGTGGCTCAAGCCTGTAATCCCAGCACTTTGGGAGGCCGAGACGGGCGGATCACAAGGTCAGGAGATCGAGACCATCCTGGTTAACCTGGTGAAACCTCGTCTCTACTAAAAAATACAAAAAACTAGCCGGGAGAGGTGGCGGGCACCTGTAGTCCCAGCTACTCGGGAGGCTGAGGCAGGAGAATGGCATGAACTCAAAAGGTGGAGCTTGCAGTGAGCTGAGATCCGGCCACTGCACTCCAGTTTGGGCGACAGAGCGAGACTCCGTCTCAAAAAAAAAAAAAAAAGAAAGAAAGAAAGGAAGAGCCACATCTGGATATCTGAGCAAAAGCCTGCAAGCAGAAGGAATAGCAAATGTGAAAGTTCTGTGGCAAGAGTGGCCTGGTATGTTTAAGAATAACGAAGAGGCCAGCGTGGCTATAGTAAAGTGAAAGAGAATAGAGCAATAGGAGATTAGACTCAAGAGGTCATGAAGGACCACACTATGTCGGGCCTTGTAGGTCACTGTAAGGACTTTGACTTTTACTATGAGTGAGATGAAAAGCTACTGGAAGATTCTGAGTAGGAGCAGTTTTAATTTTAAACAATTTAAAAGGATTCTTCTGGCTAATGTGTTGAAAATAGGTTGTATGAGCGATGGGGGTGGTTGAGAGGGACAAGGATGAAAACAAAGAGATAAGTTAGGCAATAGTCTAGCAGAGATATGGTGGCAGCTTGGTTCAGGGTGAAAATGGTGGCAAATGGTTTGATTCTAGAACAATTTTGAAGTAAAGCCAACAGGATTTGCTGATGGTTTAGATATTTTTAATTTTGGTTTCCATATGTTCATTGTTCAATGAGTAATTTTAGACTATGAAGTTGTAAGGAAATGATCAATGATGGGACCAGGCTTATCAGAAAAGATGGATAGTGAACAAGAATATTAGAAAGTAGTTCTTGAGATCTCAAATCTCCAGCTCCCCAGCAGGAAGCCAATGCTCTGAAGGATCCATTGTGTTCAGCTAATGCAGTTCTACTCCAGGATCTAAATAGAAAAGGTGAGAGTCACATGGAAGAAAGGTCCAGTTTCAACCCCTAAATTTAGCATGGATCCACATCCAGACCCAGGGCTACCTTTTTTTCTTCCAAATTTCCCAAACAGAAGATGTAAGTCAAGTTATGTTTTATTTACAAAATAAGGGTATACCAGGAATTACTGTTAACTTTATTAAGTATGATAGCATTTGGTTAGGTAAGAAATTGTCCATGGTTTTTAGAAATGCGTAATGAAATATGTAGGAAGGAAACTACATGATGTCTCAGTTTTATTTAAAATATCAAAATAATAAAATGAAGAAAAAAGGAACAAATAAAGCAAATGTGGCAAAATGTTGATAGTTGTTAAACCTGAACAATGAGCATAGAGGAGTCCATTTTACTAGTCTAATTTTGTATATGTTTTAAATTTGTCATAATTAAAAATGAGCAAACATTATGATTTATCAAGTTAAATACTTCTGAGAGAATATTAAAATGAATTTAACTGGTTTTATGATCTGAGATAAAAATTAAAACTCTTCCCCAAACCATAAAAGGTATGGATTTAAGTGTCTTGACTTCCCTCAAACTCATTTTCTTAAATCTTTTTTTTTTTCTTTCTTTGTTTGAGATGGAGTTTCACTCTTGTTGCCCAGGCTGGAGTACAATGGCACAATTTCCTGCTCATTGCAACCTCTGCCTCCCAGGTTCAAGTGATTCTCCTGCCTAAGCCTCCCGAGTAGCTGGGATTACAGGCATGTGCCACCACACCCGGCTAATTTTGTATTTTTAGTAGAGACGGGGTTTCTCCATGTTGGTCAGGGTGGTCTCGAACTCCCAACCTCAGGTGATCCGCCCAACTCTGCCTCCCAAAGTGCTGGGATTACAGGTATGAGCCACGACGCCTGGCCTCTTAAATCTTATTATCCTATGATTATCCTATCTCCTTCACATCCTTTGCCATACAATTTTTATTTATTTACTTTTAGAGACAGGGTCTTGCTCTGTCACTCAGACTGGAGTACAGTGGCATAATCATAGCTCACTGAAGCCTCAAACTTGTGGGCTCAAGTGAGTCTCTCACCACATATGACCTGGAAGTCCCTGCCTTTCCCAACCAAACCAATGTACATCTTTCATGTATTGATTGATGTCTTATGTCTTTCTAAAATGTATAAAGCCAAGCTACAGGCACATGTTCTTAGGATGTCCTGGGGCTGTGTCACAGGCCATGGTCACATATTTGGCTTAGGATAAATCTCTTCAAATATTTTAGAGTTTGACTCTTTTCGTCAATATTTACAATATTGACCGACTTGTGGAGTGGCTTATGCCTGTGTGCCCACAGCTCTGCCTACAGAGTAAAAGGGAAGTACTAAGGAGAATTGCCTCCTTGGGAACTGCATGTAGCTCATGGCTTTTGTGACTGGAATAGCATTAGTAAAAGCCTGACATTGTGGAAAGACACACATGCGTGGACCTGGTTGTTTCTAACCCTACACTGCTCCTGACAGTAGGGAAGGCGTGCTGACCCAACAGGCCCAGCTCTCTGCTTTGAGCACTTGCTTTACCTCGCTGATGGTAGCCTGGGGCAACTCCTACCTACTGTGGAACCATGTGGCCCTGAGCATGCAACCCCGCAGAGTATGTTTCCTAGGAGACGCTGGCCCGTTCCAGGACACCAAGCTCTTCTTGCTCTTGGTTGATCTTGTTTTAAATACCGCCCCACCCAACCCCCACGGCTCCACCCAAAAGCAGTCAAATGGAGTTTGTGGCAGTTGCCTGCCCTTATCTTCTAGGAGTGCCCACTGCCACCATGTTGTGGTGGTCCCAGCCTGCCTACTGGGGGTGTGACGGGACAGGAGCATGTCCAGAGAGTAGCGCCCAGAGGCTCCTCATCCACACCGCAGTATTAGCTCTCATGCCCCTCCTCACATACTGCGATTCCCACCGAGGGATGGGCTAGGGGACCTGGGCAAGTGAGGAGGGAGGGCGACTGGCCTCCACAGGGGCCTTTCTCTCCCTCCACCTGCTGGCTGACAGAAAAGTAAGGGCCCATGCCAAGCACCTAGATATAGGCTCCTTGTAAAATAGGAGATTATTTTGAAGATGTTCTACTTAAATGTGAGAGCCAAGTCACAGTAATTCGGGTCACGTCAGAAGACCCTTAATTTCTTCTTAAAATAGGTCTGCCTTCTCTGGATCACTCTTACCCTTAGGCCTTCTATCTGAACTTCCTCACTGCAAACCCCAAAGTTTCTGGTTCTACTTATTGACTTCGTAATAAAAAGATATAGGCTATTTTCATCAGACATTCAACCTACATTGTGCTTTGTATTCATGACTGCTGAGTATATGTCAGAAATCCCCCTCTGCACACCCTAGTAGCTTACATGTAAGTTAAGTAACAATACCACTTTAAGGAATGTAGCCACTGGTCCCTTGCTTCCTTGCCCATATCTAGTCACCAATTTCACTGGATCTTTCCTTTTCTGTTTGCTTTCAGAATGTCCCCAAAATTCAAATATTGAAACTTAATCCCCATTGTGGTGGTATAGGAGGTGGGGTCTTTTGGGAAGTGATTAAATCATGAGAACTCATTCCTCTTGAATGGATTAGTGCCTCATAAAAGGCCTGGAGTTTTAAGCCTCTTTTGCCCTTCCGTCACTTCCGCTATGTGAAGCCATATAGCATTTGTCCCCCCTGGAGGTTGTGCAACAAGGCACCATCTTGAAAGCATACAGAAGCCCTCACCAAATACCAAATGGGCTGGTGCCTTGACATTGGACTTCTAGCCCCCAGAACTGTGAGAAAAAAAAAATTCTTTATAAATTACCCCACCACAAGTTTTTGTTGTAGTAGCACAAAGACACCAGTTTCTTCATCTGTCCACTGCTGTTTCCCAATACTGTTATTTTAAGAACCCCAGCTTCCCACCTAGTTTCTGTCTACCATCTCTCATTTCTAAACCATCCAGTCTCTTCCACCAGATTAATCTTCACCCTCAAGCCAAACTTTACCATGATCAAAAACCTCCCATAGCTGGGCACAGTGGCTCATCCCTACAATCCCGACAATTTGGGAGGCCAAGGCAGGTGGATCACCCGAGGTCAGGAGTTTGAGACCAGCCTGGCCAACATGGTGAAACCCCATCTCTACTAAAAATACAAAAATTAGCCAGGCATGGTGGTGCGTGCCTGTGGTCCCAGCTACTCAGGAAGCTGAGGTGGGAGAGTTGCTTGAACCTGGGAAGTGGAGGTTGCAGTGAGCTGAGATCACAACACTGCACTCCAGCCTGGGTGACAGAGCAAGGCTCTGTCTAAAAAAAAGAACCTCCCATAATTCCTTTATTGCTTAAAAGATGAAATCCAAATGCAACCTGATACTAAAGGCTGCCATCATGTAGCTATGAAATTCCAAATCACCAATTTCTTTTCAACTTCTTTGAACCCCCTGCCATAAGCAAGTGAGTTCAACTACTTAAACAAACTGAGAACATTTTCCCACCTCTGACTTTCCTTTACACAGTTCCCTTTCTTTCTTAGATTTGCTAGGATCCAGCTTAAGAGATCCAGTACTGAAGTCGGCAGAACTGGAGTAAAATACTGGCCCTTGTGTAAGTTATTCAACATCTGTATATTTTAATTTCATCTTCCCATAATGTAGTGAATTAAATTACAGTCATGTCACTTAAGGATAGCAGTATGTTCTGAAAAGTGCATCATTAGGTAATTTTGTCCTTGTAACATCATAGAGTATACTTTCACAAACCTACATAGTATAGCCAACTACACACCTAGACTATATGGCATAGTCTATTTCTTCTAGGCTATAAACCTGTACATCATGTTACTGTACTGAATACTAGAGGCAATTGTAATACAATGGTAAATATTTGTGTATCAAAATATATCTAAACATAGAAAAGGTATAGTAAAAATACAGTGTAAAACATTTTAAAATGTCACACATATATGGGGCACTTGCTGTGACTACAGCTTACAGGACTGGAAGTTGCTCTAGGTATCAGTGAGTGAGTAGTGAGTGAATATGAAGGTCTAGGACATTATAGTTCATCTAATGAAGACTATGCTACTGTAGACTTTATAAACACTGTACATTAGGCTGTACTAAATTTATTTTTTAAATATTTTTTCTTCTATAATAAACTAACCTTAACTTACTATAACTTTTTTGTTTGTTTCATCATTTTTATTGGTCATATATCTAGAATTCATTACATAATCTTTCAAAATAATGAGATATTACAAGAATAGTTTACAAGTCAGCTCTGACTGCACAAATATTTGACACAGGAGATCATTTTTACAAATACGTATGCTTTTTTGTTTGTTTGTTTTTTGTGGTTTTTTGTTTGTTTGTTTTGGGGTTTTTTTGAAATGGAGTATCGCTCTCTCTCCCAGTCTGGAGTGCAGTGGCAGGATCTCATCTCACTGCAAGGTCCGCCTCCCAGGTTCACGCCATTCTCCTACCTCAGCCTCCCAAGTAGCTGGGTCTACAGGCACCTGCTACCACACCCAGCTAATTTCTTGTATTTTTAGTGAGATGGGGTTTCACCATGTTAGCCAGGATGGTCTCCATCTCCTGACCTTGTGATCCACCCACCTCGGCCTCCCAAAGTGCTGGGATTACAGACCTGAGCCACAGTGCCTGGCCATGTTTTCTTATAAGAATACTTTAAGAAAGAAAATAAGTCTCTATCTATCTTACAGCAAATTTTATGCAGTCTCTTTTTCTCATTCAATCATCCTTTCAGCATGTCCATCACATCCAATAAACCAAATTAAAATCTGTTACTTCTCATTTTCAAATACTATTAAGATTCACACTGTTAAAGGATTTTTAGGGTTCCTTTTCTAATCTTTCCTGATTTGAAAAGAAACCATGTATTCAGGCTAAAAGAGGTAATTTAAACAATATTCCTCCTGAATAGAACTTCTATCAGGTTAATCATTGTTTGGTGAATTATCTTTTCACTTCCTACTTAGGCTAGGCTAGTTGGTAGTTTTACCCCTGCTGATAAAGTCCTGACATTCCTAATAGTTCCTAAACTGCAAAAAAAAAAAAAGAAATCCTAGAAACAAGAGTGAAATAGAAATATTAAGAAAGCTAAAACACTATTGATTAGAAAACATTTAAATTCAAGGTCTCCCCCAGGTTGAAGAAGACAGAAAAGTAATAAAGTATAAGGATGTGGCAGTAAGTTGTATAAAATGCTGAAAATCTGAAAAAGATTAATCACTCAAGCCAGTGGTGTACCATTTCCAAAATGCTAGAGGGCTAGAGGATACAGAATCTTAGATTCTGTGGCTAGGCTGAACTCAATATTTGATATTCTTCTTATGCTGTGGCTTTGAAATAGTCTAATAAATATCCACTTGCCCAGAGCAAGTAGTCTTTCAGGCCAGGGGAACTTTAGAGAATATTGACCAGGTTTACCTGAAGAGATAGGAACCACCAGGGCAAACATTTGGCATTCACTCCACTCCTTCACTGTTACTGAAAAACGTCCACTTGTCAAAGTCTGTTGTTTTACTTTTCAGGTAACATGAATTAAAATTAAGAAACTAGCAGTTTTCTACTACAGTGAAGCTCCTGAGTACTCAGCTCCAATTATTCAATATTCTTGAAAAGATGCTTTAAAAAGCAAGCCCTTGTCCAATAAGGTATTTAATAGCGCTTAGGGACTATTAGATGTCCCATTTCTCTTCTCTTTCATTTCTCTTGATCTCTTCTCACCCCAGTGTAACAAATTGCTATAGGTTTTTACCAAAACGCTGCAGCAGTAGTTGGAAATGAGTTATTTTGCATTATCAAAGTGTTCAATCACATCATCACAGATCACATTTGCATATAACCAAGAGATGGACAAATAACATCTACTGCAGTGATTTTGCAAATTCAGCATAGTCAATGTATCCATCATTGTTCTTGTCATCATCTCTCAAAACACCATCTCTTATGTTAATCAGTTCATCTTCACTCATTAGTGGTGCCTGTTCACTCCCTTTCTCCTTATGGACATGAGTAATGGCTATGGAGAGTTCTAAGCCATCAAGCAAATCATTGCCATCATAATCGTGCATTTTGAAGTAATGGAGCTGCAGTTCTTGTGGTGACATCTCCACCTCTGGTTTGTTGATGACACCTTCTGTAAGGTACATGGATGTGTTTTGGTCAAGGAATAGGCCAAGGTGGACATCCAGGCCTGAATGACTCAGCGAGTTTGGTGTGCAGGCACACACTTCCACTTGTTATATAACCTGTTCGTGAAAGTTCATACTTGGCTCTGAGCCACTATTGTCTATAAAAGGTATAATTGTCCTGCTGACACTGCGCAGGGCTAAGCTCAGCATGGCTCTTGTGCAGGTGCTGCTGCCCAGACAGAGAGTGAAGCTACTGCCCCTGTAAGGGAGAATGACCAACTAGCAGATGGGCAGGGGGAGCCAGGAACCAGCTCGTGCCCATAGAGAGAAAGAGTTAAGCTGCTGACCCTGAAGGCAAGGGAGAGCCAGCCCTTCAGCTGTGTGTGGGAACCGCTGGCTAAAGCAGTCGAGACAGGGTGGACAGTGTGAGAGACTTGGTGTAAGTGAGCTAGTGTAAGTAAGCTGCTGATGAGAGCTATTGCTGAATAAAATCATCTTTCACCTGCCTACTTCCCCTGCCAAGTGTTCTGTTAGCTATTTGCCCAGGGACCCACTCCCTTGGACCTCAGCATGGGCTGGACCCGAATCCTAAACCTAACAATTGGTAATGAGGATGGGATGAGGTGAGTAGGTCTTCAGTCCCTGAGGGCTCCTGGGTTGGCTATGTGGCTACAGCACGGGCTGTGGTACCAGGTGGCAACGTGCTGCGAGGATGGGCTTCAGTGGAAACATGGGAGGCAATGGATGGGTCCCCCCCAAGTGTGGAGAAGGCGCTGAAGCACCTGGAAGTGCACAGCACTGAGATGCAGCATGCTTTTTCCGCCAGAGTCAGATGGATGTTTGTGACTTTGCTGCAGGAAGTCCCTGCCCAGTCCTTGTGGGACACACACAGGGAGGAAGAACTTCTGTTACAGGTTCGCCCAACGGACTGCCAGAAAATAGAGCATGAGCAGCTGTTGGGCCCCAAGGGTGGGCCAGAGACCCTCTACTGTGGTGGAGCACACTTCCTATGGTGTCTGTGCCCCAACTAAGTTGCAGGAGTTAAGCAAGTGATGTTGGTAGTCGTGTACATACTTGGTGCAAGTCATTCGGGAGAAGGATGTTGCTACACAACCTGGTCCTGCCTGAGTGTTCCAGTTCAAAGAGTACCTGCTGCAGTTGGTGGAAGTGTAAAGCCTTTTCTGTTTGATAAGAGAACTGGCCAAGGTGCCCGGCTTGGTAGGGGACACCAGACAACCAAAGGCCATATATGGACTTGGCAATCCACTGGTCCCTGGGCCCGGATAAGTTTCCAGACAAGGCTGCATAGACAGCTATGAAAGCTGGTCAGTGAAAGTGAAACCTGTGTCTTTGCACCTTGGCATCAGCTGCTTGACTGTCCACTTACGCACAGCATATATCTCTTGCATGCCTGAGGACATTCTTGGGGGTGGATGTTTTGCATGATATGGCAGCTGTGCCACCTGTCATGGACTTGATGGACCGTTTGACAACTGAACTAGGATGGTGCCATTGTGTGGTGGACTTGACCAATGCATTCCTCTCAATCAACATTGCTCCAGAGAGCCAGGAACGGTTTGCCTTCATGGGAGGGCAACAATGGACTTTCATAGTGTTGCTGCAGGGCTGTATGTATAACCCCATTGTATATCATTTTCTTATTAATGATGTTATGTTAACCTCTAGTTTTCTTGCAGGTTTGGAAGTGGCAACACCCCTCTTGCCTGGGATTGGGATGAGGCTGAAACAGCCCTTCTGATGACATAAGCCCTGTAGGTAGTTAACCAGGGGTGCCCATTTAAACTAGATGTGCATGTAACCACAAATAGTGTTGGCTAGGGCCTATAGCAGTATATGGAGTGCTTGGAAGTACCAGTAAGCTTTTAGTCCCAACTATGGAAGGCAGCTGAGCCCCAGTGTTCATTAATAAAGCAGTTAGTAACCATATATGCTGCCCTTCAGGCTCACAAGAGTGTGGCTGGACGGGTTACAGTCATGCGGATGGCTTACCCAATAGCAGGATGGGTGTGTTCATGAGTAACGACCTCCCCCTGACTGGGACAGCACAGACATCCACTTTAGCGAAGCAGGGCACCTACTTAGAGCAGTGGAGTACACTAAGTACAAATCCCTTAGCAGCAGAGTTGCAAGAGGTCTTGGGACCTATAGTCCTAATGCAAGATAAGGCCATGAGGCCTGAGGCACCCCTAGACCCTGAGCCTTCACTGTTAAAAAGGGTGTTCTCCTATTCCTCATAGGACATGGTACACAGCTATGTCTAGCTGGGGTGCCAGTGCTGCCTGGACTGCTGGTGCAGTCCAGCCTAGCACTGACACCATATGGTTTGAAAACAGGTGTAGATAGAGGAGCAGAGTCAGGCTTATCAATATCACTGTTTTACAGCTCCACATCTTAGCTGACTGGAAAGTCTTCCAGGAGCAGTAATATGCATGGAGCTGTCATCTCCTATGATAACAATGCCTTCTTCTGGAATACCTTCTGTAGGACCTGCCTGAGGCTGTTTCACAGTTAACTTTTTTTTTAGTAAGTAGAAGTACACTCTAAAATATTAAATTGGTGCAAAAGTAATTGCGGGTTTTGCCATTGCAATTACTTTTGCACCAACCTACTAATAATAAAAAGTATGGTAAATACACAAACCAGTGACATAGTGCTTTCCTATCAAGTATTATGTAGTGCTTTTTTTTTTTGGTGACTGAGTCTCGCTCTGTTGCCCAGGATGCCGTGTGGTGGCATGATCTCAGCTCACGGCAACCTCTGCCTCCCAGATTCAAGCGATTCTCGTGCCTCAGCCTCCCAAGTAGCTGTGACTATAAGCGAGAGCCACCACACCCAGCTAATTTTTGTATTTTTAGTATAGACGGGGTTTCACCATGTTGGCCAGGCTGGTCTTGAACTCCTGACCTCAGGTGATCCACCCGCCTTGGCCTCCCAAAGTGCTGGGATTACAAGCATGAGCCACCACACTAGGCCTTTAGTGCTATACTTTTATATGATGGCAGTGCAGTAAGTTTGTTTACACCAGTATCACCACAGACATATAATTGTGCTATGATGTCACTAGGTAATAGGCATTTTCCAGCTCCATTATAATCTTACGTGATCACTGTCATATCTGCAGTCCATCATTGACCAAAATGTCCTTGTGTGGTGCATAACTGTACTCAAATATGTACAAAGAGCATTTCTTCTGGTACCCAGCAAATATTTCATTACTTAATATACACTATACACTACCCCCTGCTCCTGAGAACCTCACTCCATCCCAAGAACAATCTTCACATCTGCCTTTCTGGACCTTCTACTATGAACTAAATATTTATTCACCAGAGAACCTATTGTATACTAGGTGTTATGAAATATAAATTTTTTTATATCAAAGACATTGTATAATTACATGAAGACCAATGGAGGAATTCATCTTAATTCTACGTATTAGAAAAGCTTTGTTTTCCTTGACGAATAGACATATTTTTTTCCTTCTAAAACAATGTAAGCAAATGACCTTCTCATTTTGGTTGCCAGAATGCTCAGTTTGTATCCCTAACTGAATACCTGTGTAGGTTATCATAACTTGTCCTGATCTCCTAGTGCTCATTTGTATGTGTTTTTTGTTTTCTATTTTATTGTATCTTGTTTGCCATCTTGAGTCATTTTTTACACACAATGGAGTGTGTAAAATAGCTATGGCCTATTATGATAAAAGAAATACCTTCTAGCTTATTTGATTGTGATCCTAGTTTTCCATTTCTAGTAATGAAGTTAAAGGCTCTGCAGGGAATAAAATAAAAAGCTACAGGCAGATGTGAATCAGTAGAATCATAACAATTAGAATTTATTGAGTATTTACTATATGTCAGGCACTGTTTTACTACTTTACATAAATGAACTCACTTATTCTTTACAATAGTCTCATGAACTGGAAAGCCAAGAGGTCAGCATCCCAGGAGATCTAAAGGAGTCAGTCTAAATAGTCAGTTATATATGTAAATTCAAGGAAAAACAAAGTGGGCCAAAACACCTATGAGGTTACCTCATCATTCAAAAGACTAAAAACATTATGCTGGTAAATTAAACCCTATGCATTTAGATTAAAACTAGAGTCCAGGCTGGCATTGTACTATGTATTATATGAGGCTTATAAAAGATTTAGGATGATTTACAACTTCAAAACAGCTTATGTAAAAAAGTACTTGTGAAAGAACCAGAAAACTAAAGAAGGTGTCTAACACAGGAGAATAATGCAAATCATCACTACAAAGGATTTCTAAGAAGGTAGGGGACTGAAAGTATCACAGAGTCAGGATATGAGTGTGGCATTTAGAAAAGGGTAGAAAGGGTTTCTGGAATACAAAGAAGAAAGCAGGACATGTAAAAGTGCCAAGGAATGGTTTGAAAAGAAGCAAAGTGTGAGAAGAGGGCATAGTAGGGACAAAAAACAGACCTGCCCGCATGCATTACCTTTGAGAAGAGAAAGGAAGTAAATTAAGTAGATCAAACTATGAAAGGTCTTTAGGTTAAAGAAGTTTCCATTTGGGGCAGAGGTCACTGGGAAACTGTAGACTATTTTTTAACAAAATAGTAGTTTAGTAAGGAGCTAGATAATGGTAGTGAGTCAACAGTGATCAATTTAGTAATCTAGGCACAAGGTACCAAGAATTTGGAAGCAGCAGTAGAAAGAAAGAAATCAATTATTAATCTATATCAAATAAAGTCAAGTTGATTGATTACAGAGGATAAAGAGGAATCAGTGAGCAATAATTACAGGGCATTCAGTGTCTACTCAGCACTTTGTGATGTTTTATATCAATCAATAACAAGATTTCTGGCAGGTGTGGTGGCTCATACCTGTAATGTCAGTGTTTTGGGAAGCCGAGGTGGGAGAATTGTTGGAGTTCAGGAGATGGAGGCCAGCCTTGCCAACATAGTGAGATCCTGTCTCCACAAACAAATTTTAAAATTTTGGGTGTGGTGGTACACACCTGCAGCCCTAGCTACTCAGGAAGCTGTGGCAGGAGCCCAGGAGTTCAAGGCTACGGTGAGCTATGATTGTGCCATTGCACTCCAGCCTGGGCAACAGAGTAAGACCTTCTCTCAAAAATAAAACAACAAACAAACCAAGATTTCTGTCTTCAAGAAGTGTATAATCTAGTTGCACTACCTCAAGTTTTATAACTTGATGAAATGAGATTATTCTGGCCTAACCCTGGTCCTAAATCACAGAGCTGATCATTGACAATCAAAGAAATGCTGGGAGGTAGGAAAAGTGTAGATCAGCACAGAATCATAGATCCTGAAAGAAGCTCAAGCTTTAAGGTATAACAGTGGCCAAAAGTGCCAGTTCTGCAAATGTCAAGTAGAAAAAGGACTGAGAAATAGGCACTGGGTTTGTCCTTGAGAGATCAATCTTCCAAGATTGGTGAGGGTCAAAGCCACAGAATGTAAGTTTCATGAAGTCTGTAAATGAAAGAAAATTTAAAAAACAAAACAAAAAACAGCACAGCATTTGGCAACTTTTTTTCCCGAGATCATGGAGGAACGTCTCCAAGGTTTTTGGAACATTCTTGGTAAAAATGTGATAAAATAACACTAGGATTAGTTAGGCACTAGTAAAAAAATGAGTTATACTTTGAGGAAAAATGCTACTACAAAAAAGGTAAGAGAAGGAGGAAGATGAGAAAAATCTGTCTTTGCAAGTCAAGAGAATGAATTTGCCTCAACACTATTATCCCCAGATGGTAAGAAGTTTTTGGTCCTGCTCTGAAGCCAGATCCCTCTCTTCCGGTACTAGAGCCAGCAAGTATGAAGACACACACACAGGATTTTCTCTTCATGTGAAGGGGCGGATGTGGTTAGAAAACAGAGGATTACCTCGTGGTTCAGGGACCCACGCTTGATGGACTAGATTAGCAGAGAAACTACAAGGTGTCAGGTAGCTTTATACTCTAAAGTTGGAGCCCTTCAGAATATTAGATTGCATATGTTAGGTTTTTTGAGTCATCCTTTTGTTTTATTGCAAACTTATTTGAGATGGATGAAAAGAATGAATGAAAGCTTAAAACAGGTATAGGTATCTAATAAATCAGAACAAGTATATATATACTTGAAATATATATATTTCAGTGGTGGGAGGTTAGGTATATATGTTCTTGTGCTAACATTAATAAAAGCTCAGATATTACTCTTTAGTATGAAGGTGCTGATGTCTGATGAGAGTTGAACTCTGACTGAAGGCTTTTCCACAGTCATTACATTTGTACGGCTTCTCCCCGGTATGAATTCTCTGATGAATAATAAGGGATGAGCTTCGACTGAAGCCCTTTCCACACACTCTACACTCGTGGGGCTTTTCTCCAGTGTGGATTCTCTGATGTTCTGTAAGAGATGAGCTTCGACTGAACATTTTCCCACAGTCATCGCACTCATAGGGGTTCTCCCCAGTGTGTGTTCTCTGATGTTCAATAAGCGATGAGATCCAACTGAAAGCTTTTCCACATTTACTGCATTCATAGGGATTCTCTCCAGTGTGTATTCGTTGATGCTGAATTATGGTTGAACGGTCACCGAAGGCTTTCCCACATTCATTACATTTGTAAGGCCTTTCTTGAGTATGAGTTCGCTGATGTTGACTAAGGTTAGTGCTTCGGCTAAATGCTTTTCCACATTCACTACATTCATATGGTTTTTCTCCAGTATGGATTCTCTGATGTAGACTAAGATGTGTGCTCCGGCTAAAAGCTTTTCCACATTCATTGCATTCATAAGGTTTCTCTCCAGTGTGAGTTCTTTCATGTTCAGTAAGATGTGTACTTCGGCTGAAAGATTTCCCACATTTGTTGCATTCAAAAGGCTTTTCTCCACTATGAATTCTACTGTGTACAAGAAGGTCTGATTGGTAACTAAAGGCTTTTTCACATTTATTGCATTTACAAGGTTTTCTTTGTGAGAAAAGTCTTTGGTGTTTAATTAAATCTGAATTATCTTTGGAGTTTTTCCTAGATATTGGGGATCCATCTCCCTTTGGAATTTTCTGTTGTGTGTCAAGGTTTGGGCTTAGACTAAATTCACTGGATTCAGGGCCTCCCTCCCCCATGAAAATTTCTTCAAGTGTCACTGACACTTTTCTGACCACTGTGTTCTCAAAAGAGGATTTCTTCTGTGCAGGACATTTTGTCTGCCTTGATAATTGGCCTTCATTTTTAGAGGCTTCTTCATTTGTAGGAACTTGAGCAGTATTCCCTCTGAGGCTTTCCATTGCTGACCCTGAAAACTCTAGTTTTTTGGAAAAAGTCTGATTGGTGTTGATGCTTTGGTTCAGTTCAAATCCCTCTATCTGAAAGACATTTAAAGTGTAAATGTCACCTGTGTCTACTGTGGAGAGCAAAGAAAATAAACCAGCAGAGAAAAGACAACTAATTTGAATTCATGCATACTAGCAACTTTATGTGAGGAGAAAACAAAAAAGGGTAGTGGAGGAGAACAAAGCCAGAAGAGATAAGAGGCAGAATTTTTGCAGTGGGCATGGTGAACACAGAGACATCAAGAAATATCGAAAGAGTTATTGGGTAATATGCTAACCCAAACAAATGGAAATGAGCAGGTGTACCAGCTGATGACAGAGAGTTGGGGATTAAAAGGTAGCTTTTATGGTAGCTGATTAGTCATGGAAAATGAGAGCAAGGAGAAGGATGACAAGAATCGAGACTCTCAAGCGTAGAAAAAAGAAATGGAAAAAAGAAAGATGACTTGATCAAGTCTGAATGCAATCATTTTCCTGGGATTGAAAGAGAATAAAAATTTCAGAAATAATAACTACCACACTGCTCTTCCCATTTGCCTCTCAACCCTTCTTCCAATTATTATACTTCAGGTATTCTTCTAAAGAAGTCTACAGTCCTAGACTATCAGAGATTTAGCAGAACTTAGACATCATCTAGGCCAACCCACTCATCTGACAGATAGAAAACAGATTGAGTCACTTGCCTACATGACCCAACAAATTGCAAGGGCTTGGACTAGAACTCATCTTCTCAACATCAAATTGGTGGTCTTCTTATGACACTACTTACCTAGACAGTAGAGGCACTGCCCTCTTCAGCTTTCCTGAAGATCCAACATCTACTGTTATTCTTCCTCCAACTGGGTGATAAAGTCCAATTCACATGCTGGGGTTCCTGCAGATTAGAAATGATTTAACACAAGGCTGCTGGTGCTGAAGACACAGAGCTATCCAGAGCTCAATCTCAGTGTTTTTATCTATAGAAAAGGTAGAGTGAGCTTTCACAGGGTCTATGGCAGGAGGGGCTGGAGAAAATGAGTCTCTGAAAGGGACTAAAATTAGATGCCAAAAGACGGGTTACATACACACACACGGGTTACATACACAAACACATACACATCAGAATTACTTATGACACTTGTTACTCCAGATATCTGAACCTTGCTTTGGATCTAGCAAGTCTGATGGGACCCAGGCATTTGTATTTTAATAAGTTCACGTGACTTGACAAGTTGAATGTCCAGAAAACCTTAGAAATACAGTCTAGGTTGCTTGAACAAAGTGCTAACTTGGACTATCTTCTGCCCCCTAACATTCTTCTCACAGCAGGCGGGTATAAAACAGAAACTCAGCTTCCCATAGGACAGGAGGCCCCTTCTCTCTACAAAGGGGTTGAAACTTCCCAAAGATCTCAAGTTTCCCAGGTACTAGACAGTTAGCTTTCCCAGATAACTCTTGTTTAAAAAGCAAACACCTCACATTCATATTGCCTGGCACCAAGTAGTATGTTCATCTGAACACTGACAATGTTGTTTTCCACTTGTATTATAAGAAGTGAGAGCAACAGGGCAGCAAGGACCTCTCCTGGAACACCAACCTATCAGAGCGTCCAGCAGAATATCCTGGCTCCAGCAGCCTTTGTCAGGAAAATAAGAAGATCTGGGAACCTGTGCTTTTTCTTCTTGCCCATCCCTGGACTCTAAATTTCCTCATTAAAGCTTGTTTAACCCCTCCTCTTAATTAACTTGGAGCCCTTGTGTATTAAAGGAGGCAATGAACTGTATAACAGTTCCCCCAAATATTTCTGCTCACAGCATAATTTGAGATCCATGAGATTAGGGAGTTAATCTGGCTTCATAAAAATCTTTCCTTTCTCATAGACTGGGACCTCTCAGATGTGGAGGTTAGCCTTGGAGGATATGTGCCAAGAAGCCATGCATGGAGAACCTCAAGTAACATGATGATGCCGTCTGTGTTCAGCTTTGCCAAGAACATGCCTTTCAACTGAAAACAGGGAAGATAAAAAGCACTACTACTGGGTTGATGCAGAAGTCAGAATTTCTTATTGTAGAATCTTACATTAAGATCCAATTGCTGTGGGGCGCAGTGGCTCATGCCTGTAATCTCAACTCTCTGGGAGGCCGAGGCGGACAGATCACTCGAGGTCAGGAGTTCGAGACCAGCCTAGCCAACATGATGAAACCCCGTCTCTACAAAAATTAGTTGGGTATGGTGGTGCATGCCTGTAATCCCAGCTACTCGGGAGGCTGAGGCTGGAGAATTGCTTGAACCTGGGAGGCAGAGGTTGCAGTGAGCTGAGATCGCAGCACTGCACTCCAGCCTGGGTGACAGAGTGAGACTCTGTCTCACACACACACAAAAAAGATCCAATTGCATACTTTATGATGCCAACATTCCTAAATAGGAATTTGCCTGACTGCTACCTTGGCTAACTTCCATTCTTGCAGCTCAGATCCTTAAGCTCCTCCATTGTTATCTGATATGGTTTAGATGTTTGTTCCCTCCAAATCTCATGCTGAAATGTGATTCCTCCCCACCCTCCTCTGAAAAAAAGAAAAAAATGTGATTCCCAATGTTGGAAGTGGGGCCTGGTGGGAGATGATGGGATCATGGAGGCAGATTCCTCCTGACTGGTTTAGCAGCATCCCCTTGGTGATAAGCGAGTTCTTGCTCAGTTAGTTCATGTGAGATTTAGTTGCTTAAAAGTTTGGGACCTCCCCTTCCTTGCAGTCTCTTGCCCCTGCTCTTACCATGTGACATGCTTGCTCCTCTTTTACCTTTCACCATAATTGGAAACTTCCTGAGGCCCTCTCCAGAAGCAGATGCTGGAGCAATGCTTGCACAGCCTGCAGAACTGTGAGCCAATTAAATCTCTTTTCTGTATAAATTACCCAACCTCAGGTATTTCATTTCCATAGCAATGCAAGAATGGCCTAACACATTATTTTATTGTCAGTTCACTACTACCTTTCTCTTTTATTATAGTGATCCTCAAGATGGCATCCTAGGGAGACTTTGGGGGAATTTGTGAGGGTGTTTTGGGTTGTCACGATTGGATAGTACTATTAGAATTTAATGGGGGCCAGGGATGATAGACATTCCTGCAGAACAAAGAACTGTCATTTATCCTACCTGACTTTCAAAAAAGTTGTTAATAGTTACCTGAAACTAAAACCTAATAACGCTTTATGCATACATACACTATTTTGCATAGCTTTAATATGTATTGGAAAATCAAGGAAATATACATTTTTTTTCTTTCTTTTTTTGAGACAGGGTCTCACTCTATCACCCAGGTTGGAGTGCCGTGGTACAATTACAATTAACTGCAGCCTTGACCTCCCCAGGTTCAGGTGATCCTCTGACTTCAGCCTCCTAAGTAGCGAGACTACAGGCACACACCACCATGTATGGCGAATTTTTATTTTATTTTGTAGAGATGGGGTTTCACCATGTTGCCCAGGCTGGCATCAAACTCCTGGGCCCAAGCGATCTGTCCACCTCAGCCTCCCAAAATACTGGGATTACAGGCATGAGCCACCGAGTCCAGCCAAAATATACATTTTTAGTTTCAATGTTATTAGGAATTTTTCACCATTTCAGGGAAGTAAAGCCACTTATAGTATTAGATTAACAAATATAATTCATAAATCAGGCTGCATTTGTAGTTGAATTCACAGTGGTTCTAATAGGTGTAAGCATCTATTTCATCCAGTCATTTACCTGCTGAAATGCATATTATTTGATTATAAATAATTTTCCTTTTCCTTCTCCTTCATATTCTAGTTAAGGTAACATATTGATACTTTTGAAATTATTTCATAGGTAGGTAGTATAATCTATGAATTTTATTTCAGAATAGTAAAGGGAATGGTAGGTCTGAAGGGTAGAGAAATAATTCTCTAGTGCAATGGAACTAAAATATTGACAATTACATGATAGATGAATACTGCATCTCCCAGTAGGTAAATTACAAAGCCTCTAAAGCTACTAAAGCAAAAGTTCTTGTCCCCAACAGAAGTCTCTGAAGATTTGAGAACACCCATACTGCCATAAGGTAATATGAGAACTAATGGGAATGTTGTACTTAGTGGAATATTACTACATTATTAAATATCATATCCCATTCTGGAGAAGAGAGATTGTTAGGAAATATTTAGTTTTTGGAGGCAATATGAAAGCAGGGAAAGATCCAAAATTTGAAGATTTTTGCAAACTGTCTCACTAGAAGAACCCTGAAATATAGGATATCTAAAAGTAGGCCGAATATCCTGACAAGAGAAAGAACTATGACAGAGTTCTTGGATATGGCCAAGTTGAAGTTCACTCTCATGCTTATTAATATTTTAATTACTGTCAAACTGTGCCAATTTGATATGAGACTATCTATAATCAACTAATGTGTATATACTATGTATTAGGCTGTTCTTGCATTGCTGTAAAGAAATACCTGAGGCTGGGTAATTTATAAAGGAAAGAGGTTTAATTGGCTCATGGTTCTGCAGGCTGTAAAAGCATGGTGTTGGCATCTTCTCAGCTTCTGGTGAGCCTTCAGGGAGCTTTTACTCATGACAGAAGGTGAAAGGGGAGCAGGTATATCAGATGGTGAAAGCAGGAGCAAGGCAGGAGGGAGGGGCCACAGACTTTTACACACCAGATCTCACGAGAACTCACTCATTATTGCAAGGACAGCACCAAGCCATGAGGGATCTACCTCCACGATCCAATCACCTCCCATAAGGCTTCACCTCCAACACTGGGGATTACAATTCAACATGAGATTTGATGGGGACATATATTCAAACCATATCATTCTGCTTTTGGCCCCCAAGTCTCATGTCCTCACATTGCAAAATATAATCAGTATTTTTAGGGGACTGCTCAACAGTACCCTAAAGTCTTAAGTCACTCTGGCATTAACTCAAAAGTCCCAAGTCCAAGTCCAAAGTCTCATCTGGAGATGAATTTCTTCCACCTATGAACCTGTACATTACAATTTATTTACTTCCAAGATACAATGGAGGTGCAGGCACTGGGTAAACACTACCATTGTAAAAGGGAGAAATCAGCTAAAAGAAAGGGCTACAAGCTCCATTCAAGCTCGAAATGCAGCAAGGCAGTCATTAAATCTTAAAGCTCCAAAATAATCTCCTATATGTCCCACATGTAGGGCACAATGGTGCAAGGGATGGGTTCCCAAAGTCTTGGACAGTTCCACTTCTGTGGTTTTGCAGAATTCAGCCCCACATTGCTCTCCCAGGTTGTTGAGTGCCTGTGGCTTTTCCAAGCACAGGGTCTAAGCACAGGATCTACCATTCTGGGGTCTGGATGGTGGCTCCCTTCCCACAGCTCCACTAGGCAGTGCAGTGGGGACCCTGTGTGGGGCCTCCAACCTCACATTTCCCCTCTGGACTGCCCTAGTAGAGGTTCTCTAAAGGGGCTCTGCCCCTTACAGCAGGCTTCTGCCTGGACACCCAGGCCTTTTCATACATCCACTTAAATCTAGGCAGAGGCTGCCAAGCCTCCTTTACTCTTGCACTGTGCATATCCACAGGCTTAACACCACATGGAAGCCACCAAGGCTTACAGTTTCTACCCTCCAGAGCAGCAGCCTGAGCTGTACCTGGGCCCATTGGAACCATGGCTGGAGCCCAAGCAACCAGGATTTAGGAGCAGCCTCCTGGAGTGGTGCAGGGCAGTGGGACCCAGGATCTGGCCCTGAAATCCTTAAGTCCTCCTGGGTCTCTGAGCCTGTGAAGGGAGGCATCGCCTCTTAGATCTCTGAAATGCCTTTCAGGCCTTTTTCCTGTTTTCTTGACTATTAGCACTTGGCTCCTTTTTAGTTTGCAAATCTCTCTAGTAAGTGGTTGCTCCATGGCCTGCTTGAATTTCTCTCCTGAAAAAGCTTTTTTTTTTTTTTCTTTTTTCTCTGCAAATTTTCCAAACTTTTATGCTCTGCTTTCCCTTTAAATATAACTTCAAACTTTAAGTCACTTCTTTCCTCCTACATCTGAGGACAGACAGACTGTTAGAAAGAGCCAGGCTACATCTTCCTAAGGCATAACACATATGACCTTTGCTTTAGTTCCCAATAAGTTCTTCATTGCCATCTGAGACCTTGTCAGCCTGGACTTCACTGTCCATATCACTATCAGCATTTTTGTCACAAACATTTAACCAGTCTCTAAGAAATTCCAAACTTTCCCTCATCTTCCCATCTTCTGAGCCCTCCAAACTCTTCCATCCTCTGCCTGTTACCCACTTCCAAAGTTCCTTTCACATTTTTAAGTAACTTTATAGCCAAGCATGCTCCTCAGTACCAATTTGCTGTATTAGGCCATTCTTGCATTGCTATAAAGAAATACTTGAGGCTGGGTAATTTATAAAGAAAATAGGTTTAATTGGCTCACAGTTCTTCAGGCTGTACAACCATGGTGCTGGCATCTGCTCAGCTTCTGGGGAGACCTCAGGGAGCTTTTACTCATGGTGGAAGGCAAAGGGGCATCAGGCACATCACACGGCAAAAGCAGGAGAAAAGAGAGGTGGAGAGGTACCACACACTTTTACACAACCAGATCTCATGAGAACTTATGCATTATCGCAAGGACTGCACCAAGCCCTGAGGTATCGACCTGTAAGATCCAATCACCTCCTGTCAGGTCCCATCTCCAACATTTGGGATTACAATTCAACTTGAGATTTGGTGGAGACACGTATCCAAGCCATATCATACTGTACATGTACAGTGCAAGCGTCTCAAAGAGTAGTTATTTTTTTCATTTCAAATAAGCTCATTATATATACAACTGTATTATGCATTAGATGTGTTAGTGTATGTGACACATATGATAGATAGATACAAACTCCACTAGAGAAACTTTCTACCTAGAAAAAATAAAAAAAGAACTTGTGAAAGGAATCTAACTTGGAAGTAGTCTCCAGAAATGGCCTTTCTTTGGGCCTGTCTATTCTAAGAATTTTATGAATATTGACTCATTTTAACTCTGTGAGAGGGGAATTATTATTATTCCCGCAATACAAATAAATAGTGTAAGTACAGAGAAGTTAAGTAATTTGGCACAAGGCCAAGTAATAAATCCTAGATTCAAACTCATTATACCATACAGTATGTGTTGCTTCTCAACAGACAGGGAAAGAATGCCTGAGTCACACTTTCTGTTTAGGGGCCTGTAAATGGCCAAGAAACTAAACCCCACTGATGTCAGAAGGATATCAGCATGACCTTGACTTCAGAGTGGCGTAGGGGTGTAGAGAGTGATGACCTCCCAGAGCCAGTCCCTGAAACGCTGCAGTAAATCTCAGCCACACTAACAGCCCTATCTGTGTAACCTATGGAGTAAAGTCTCTGGCCTTGGCCGGGCATGGTGGCTCATGCCTGTAATCCCAGCATTTTGGGAGGCCGTGGTGGGCAGATCACCTGAGGTCGGGAGTTTGAGACCAGCCCAACATGGTGAAACCCAGTACTACTACAAATATAAAAATTAGCCAGTCGCGGTGGCATGCACCTGTAGTGCCAGCTACTCAGGAGGCTGAGGCAGGAGAATCACTTGAACCCAGGAGGTAGAGGCTGCAGTGAGCCAAGACTGTACCACTGCACTCCAGCCTGGGTGACAGAGTAAGACTCCATCATCTAAAAAAAAAAAAAAAAAAAAAAAAAGTCTCTGGCCTCCACTGAAGTGCAAGTGGCATCCTTAGCACAATTCAGGGAAACATCAGATAGAGGCCCAGAGCTACAGGCACTGACTAGGTAAGCTGGATTTTGGTTATAGCTCCATTGGTAGCTATATAGAAATCAGGGAAAAATAAACAATCTGGTTTTGTGTCTCCTCACCTGAAAAATGAAGATGCTGGACTTGATTTGTCCAAAGCTATCTGATACCCAGTAGTTTAACTTTAGATCCCAAATTTTGAGGCACATAGCCATCTGCCTAGACTAAGGGGAGAGAACTACAATGAATCTACTCTTTTTCAAATCCTCACAGACATGTAAGATCTCAAGGTCCATGTTTCAGATAAAACCATTCAAGAAATAGGCCAAAAAAAGCCTGTGTTCATTAATTAATCTAATGATAAATTAGAGTGAGGGAGTGTTGAAGATATTAAGAACAGTCAACAGCCAAATAAAGAATAGTCCCCTTGGCAAAATTTGGCAGACTCATCTAAGAAGGGACAAATGTGTCTCTGCTTGCCAAGATGGAACACACTTTCAGAAAAGAGAGAAGAATACTTAATTCATGTGGAATATGGATCTTATGGAGAGGTAGACAGTTGCCTTTCCATCATCTGCCTCCACTTGGTTTTATTTTTAATGAAAGGCAGAAATGGGCAAAGGTCATAGTCTAAGGCATCCAGAACCTCTGTCTAGTAATGTCCACATCCAGCCCTGTTGAATGCAACCCTAAGGATTAAGAAGTAAAACGATTGGGAGGCCGAGGCGGGTGATCACCTGAGGTCAGGAGTTCAAGACCAGCCTGGCCAATATGGTGAAACCCCATCTCAACTAAAAATACAAAAAAATTAGCTGGGCGTGGTGGCGGGCCCTGTAATCACAGCTACTTTGGGAGGCTGAGGCAGGAAAATCGCTTGAACCCAGGAGGTGGAGGTTGCAGTGAGCCAAGATAGTACCACGGCACTCCAGCCTAAGCCACAAGAGCGAAACTCTGTCTCAAAAAAAAAAAAAAAGTAAAATGAATGCCCAAAGTAATCCCATCTCCTCTCAGATATAAAGAAAATGACAATGGACACTTATGTCTGGGTTTCAAGTTCATCTTTTATGATAAAAGACAGATCTGAGCCAAATCCAAACTTTCTCTAAATTCTTTAAGTGATCCAACCTCTTTGACATTCTCTTCATATGGTGTATGAGTTCAAAGACACTATGGCACTAGTCCCCTTACTTCTTCCTGAGGGTCAAAATAGAATACAGATGACACTGCTTACAGCTGTGCTTCCTTGGTCAAGTCACCTTTCTGAAAAATCTTGTCCCACATTATAAAACACTATTACTAGCATGGGCTTGTCTTTTCTCACAAAGCTTTCATGAATACTGCAAGTTAAACTATGGCAAAACATTTACAATAAAGAATGATATATAGTATAAGGGAGATGATGCTATTGCTGTGCTCATCTCACATCAATGAATTTGAAAACTGTGATGGTATATGTTTAAGGAAAGATGCTGTCAGAGGATTTATGAGGCTCCCTTCAGCAGCTGCTGCTCTAGAGCATGGAGAGATGCATTCTTTTTCCCGGCTTTGGAGGATGTATATAAGATGGGAAAGGGAAGACTAGCGGATGTGACAAAAGTTTCAGGGATAGCCCCCAAACATATTTCAGAGAGGCCAGGAGGTTAAGGCCTGTCTCCACAATGTTAGGCCCATACCTTTTTCCAGAGTCCATCCAAGGGATTCCTCCATCTTGATGTGGAAAGTTGCCGCTCCTTTTATCCTTTCTTCCTCATCCTTTCATTATTTGAGTCACCTTACTGCTCTGTGGATACTGTATTCCCACAAAATCATTATTCTCTTAAGTGGTCACAACATGCTGCTGCCCTAGCCAACCTGGTGGTTTGCCATTCCTTTATATGACTAACTTTCTAGCACTAACAGCGCTGGCCACCACTGTTACCCTAATTATCTAAAATTCTTTTGACATTGCCAGTCTCTCCTATAATCAATTCTTGATCCAGGGATAATTCTCCTTTATTTTCCACCCCCTTCAGAAGGAAGAAGGTTTTGAAGAGTCTGGAATAGGGCTTCTCTGGGTGCTTTGTTTTGTGGCACTAGGTTGATTGCTTCCTGGAGTCTTTGCCAATCCACAAAGCAATCAGCAGAAGTGCCTAGGCAGCCTCAGTTTAACCACAGAATAGAGAAAATCTTGTCCTACCAAAGGTGATCTTCAGGTAACAATGTTCACAGAAATTGGCTCAAAGCACAAACTCACACATAAAGCACAAACTCACACACAAAGATCCACAGTAACTGTCAATACACCTACAACAAATAATTAACAACTACTTTATTCAAGTACCAATCTTCATCACCAGAACCAAAACCTAAGGACTGGCACTCACTAGCCTCTACAACTTAAGCAAGTAATTCTTTTTTTTTTTTTTTTTTTTTTTTTTTTTTTTTTGGTGCAGGGGAATGGAGTTTCACTCTTGTTGCCCAGGCTGGAGTGCAATGGCGTGGTCTCGGCTCACTCCAACTTCCGCCTCCTGGGTACAAGTGATTCCCCTGCCTCAGCCTCCCGAGTAGCAGGGATTACAGGCGCGCACCACCACTCCCACCCAATTTTTGTATTTTTAGTAGAGAAGGGGTTTCACCATATTGCCCAGGCTGGTCTTGAACTGCTGACCTCAGATAATTCGCCCGCCTTGGCCTCCCAAAGTGCTGGGATTACAGGCGTGAGCCACTGACCCCGGCCGAGCAAATACTTCATCTCTGTGTGCCTCAATTTCCTTATCTGTAACATGGGGATAATAATAGTACACTATTTCATAGAGTTGATGCGAGGATTAAATGAATTAATGCAGGTAAAAACTCTTGGAGCAGTGCCTGCACTCAGTAAGCACCAGGGAAACACCCCAGTACCGAAGCCCTCCCTCGCCCAGCTAGAGGGGAAGCAGGGTGCAACCCTGCTCTTTCTCATCTCCCAGGGGTACACCCGGGGAAAACCACTGGCTGTCACTGCCGCAGAGGAACTAGGCTGGCCCGCCCGTGAGACGAGTGCTGGGGGCCCTCTCGACCCCTCGCCACTCAGCTTCCCAACCGTGGAGGTACCTCCTGACCCGACCTGCAGCCAAACCACCCGCGACCCTTTCGCCCGCTTCCTTCGAAGAAACCGTGTTTCCACTTTCCAGAACCTCCAAGAGCACCCACCTCGGTCCCGGGGCCCTGTAAGCCCCACTCACCGGCCGCCTCCGGCCGAGTACCCCCGACACAACCCGGGCAGGTCCCGCACTTGGAGCGGAACCTGAGTGCGCGGGGCTTGGGGAAGTCGGAAGGATTAAAGAGAAACCCACGCGTCGAATCGCTGCTCCAGCGCCCATCAGGTTTCCTAGGATCACAGGCACTCTTCCACTTAGGCTGCTGCTGATCATGCTCTGCTCGGTATGCGGGGCCAGGCATTGTCTGAGCAGTCGCTTGGACCTAAGTCTCCTGACGCCGACGACCAGTTGCAAAACGGAGACCACACAGAGAGTGGGCAACATATCAGCGGCGGTCGCAGCTCTGCGCCTGCGCCCGAGAGCCAGCGAGAGCAGGGCTGTGCTGGGATTCACTTTCCTGAAAGTTTTTGCAAAGCCCCTCCCCTCGTATGTGAGAGGCTGAGAGGTTGGTGCTAGAGGCAAGAGGAAGGGGGTCTGCGAGAGGTACCGAAGACCACCTTAATGCACTACAAAGTATAGCCTACACCGGTGGTTCATAGAGTTTTAAATAGCGTACATAAATAAATCACCAAGCGAGCTTGTTAAAATACAGCTTCACAAGATTTACACTCCGAGATTGACTCATTGGCCTGGAACATTGCATTTTCAACGGGCATCCCAGATAATTTTGATGCAGGTGGTCTCTCCAAACTGGCTCCGTTGCACAATCTAGATGCTTAAATACGGTTAAATGCAAGACACGTCTCAAATTTCACCAAAAGAAAAAGATAAATAAAATCAGGACACTACCATAATCTAGTAGATTTTTTTAAAATTCCAGATAATTTTAATATAAGGTAATGAAGTTGCACAATGTGCCCTGGGAGTTCAGAGTAGGGGAAACTTATGGAACGAGGGACATTGGAGTGGTTTAAGCAATGGAAGATTTAACGGAAAACATAGAGGAGGGCAACCTTACAAATAGTTGAGGAACTAGAAGAGTGGAACGCATGTGCAAAACTGCAGATCTGATATATGACAGCTGTGCACAAGTACCACAGAAACATCAAGTAAGTATAAAGCATGAGCCTTGACGTACAAAGGAGCAAGATCCAAATTATAAAGCTGGAAAGAATTAGATAAAATCTAATTTTATCATTTTCTATTTTTAAAAATTAAAAATACTTTCAAACTGTGGTAAACTACGCATAACATTAAAGTTACCATTTTAAAGTCATACAATAAAGTTTTTAGTGTATTCACAACAGCACCATCACTATCTAATTCTAGAACATTTTCATCATCCCTAAAGATGCCCATTGAGCATTCTCTATTCCCTGCTCCCCACAGTCCCTGGTAACCTTTATTTTATATTATGTTTCTATGAATTTGCCTGTTCTAGATATGCTGTATAAGTAAAATAATACAATATTTGTCCATTTATTTCTGGATTATTTTAATTAGCATAATATTTTCAAGGTTCATTAATATTGCAGCATGTATCCTTCATGCCTTTTAATAGCTAAATAATATTCCATTGTGTATATGTGTGTGTTTATACATAAACAGTGTATAAATATACATACATAATATTTTGTTTATCCATTCATCTCTTGTTGAACACTTGGGTGGTTCCCGCCTTTTGGCCATTGTGAATAATGCTGCTATGAACATTGGTGTACAAGTATCTGAGTCACTGTTTTCAATTCTTTGGGTATACACCTAGGCGTTGAATTGCTAAATCATGTGGTAATTCTGTGATCAGCTTTTTTGAGGAACCATCAAACTGTTTTCCCTAACAGCTGCATCGTTTTACATTCCCATCGGCAGTGCAGGAGGGTTCTAGTTTCTCCACATCTTTGCCAACATTTGTTAACTTCTGTTTTGTTGTAGTTGTTGTATTATAGCCATCCTAATGGGTATGAAGCTTTATCTCATTGTGGCTTTGATTTGCATTTCCCTAATGGCTAGTGATGTTGAGCATCTTGTCATGTGCTTATTTGTATGTCTTCTTTGGAGAAATGTCTGTTCAAATCCTTTGCCTATTTTGAAGTAGGTTTTGTTGTGTTGCATAAGTTTTTATATATTCCACATTTTAATTCTTCTTCAGATATATGATTTGCAAATATTTTCTCCCGTTCTGTGAAGTTTTTCTCTCTTTTGATAGTGTCCTTTGATGCATAAAACTTTTTGATTTTGATCAAGCTCAATTTATTTTTATCACCTGTGCCATACTTGAAAATTACATTCTCTAATAAAGATTTTTATGTTTTCTGCTAATAGTTTTATAGTTTTACTTCTTAAATTTAAGTCCTTGATCCATTTTGGGTTAATTTTTATAGATGGTGTAAATACTACAACTTTATTATTTTGCATTTGGATATCCAGTTTTTCCAGCACCATTTGTTGAAAATACTGTCCATTTCCGATTGAATGGTCTTGGCACTTGTTGAAAATCAATCAACCATATATGTGAGGTTTATTTCTGGGCTCTCTTTTCTGTTTTATGGGTCTATATACCTATTCTCCAGCACCACACTCTTTACGTTACTGTAGGCTTGTGTAAAGTTTTGAAATTATGAAGTGTGTGTCTTTAAACTTTATTCTTTTCTTCAAGGGTTTCATTGGTTATGTAATGTGATTTTCCATATGAATTTTAGGGTGGGATTTTCTATTTCTGCAAACAAAGGTTGAAATTTTTATAAGGAATACATTGAATCTGTATATCAAATAGTATTATCATCTTATCAATAGTTAGCCTTCCAACCCATGAACATGGGATGTCTTTCCAATTATTTAGGTCTTCTTTAATTTCTTTAAGCAATGTCTTGCAGTATTCAGTGTACAGATCTTTCACTTCCTTGGTTAAATTTATTCCTAGGTATTTTTATGCTATTTCTAGTATGTATATATTCATTGCCATAAATTCCCCCTAAGCACTGCTTTCACAGCATTCCATAAATTTTGCTAAGTTGTGTTTTCATTTTCATGTAGTTCAAAGTATCTTTTAATTGCTCTTGGCATTTTTTCTTTGACCCATGTATTATTTGGAAGTGTATTGCTTAATCTCCAAGTATTTGGGAGATTTTCCAATGAGCTTTCTGTTATTGATTTCTGGTTAAATCTATTGTCATCTGAGATAAGTCACTGTATAATTTCTATTCTTTTAAATTTATTAAGGTATGTTTTACAGCCCAGAACATGGCCTATATTGATTAATGTTCCATGTGAGTTTGAGAAGAAAGAGTATTCTGCTGTTCTTGGATGAAGTCTAAGATGGCTATTATATCCAGTTGATTGATGATGTTGTTGATTTCAACTATATCCTTACTGATTTTCTGCTTCCCGGATCTGCACATTTCTGATAAAGAATATTTGAGATTTCTGTGACAGTAGATTCATCTCTTCCTTCTTGAAGTTCTATCAGTTTCTGCCTCATGTATTTTGAAAGTCTGTTTTTAGGTGCATACACATTAAGGATTATACCTTCTTAGAGAATTAACCCCTTTCTCATTACATAATTCCCCTTTTTATTCCTGATAGCTCTCCTTGCTTTGAAGTCTGCTCTGTCTGAAATTAATATAGCTACTTCTGCTCTCTTTTGATTAGTGTTAGTATGGTATAACTTTATTGATTTACTTTTAATCTATATGTGTCTTTATCTTTAAAGTGAGTTTCCTGTAGATAACATATATTATTTCTTCACAATCTCTGCCTTAAAATGGTGCATTTAGACCACTGATGTTGAAAGTATTATTGATATAGTTGGATTAATATCTACTATGCTTGTTAACTGTTTTCTATTTGTTGCCTTTGTTCTTGTTATTTTTGTCTACTGCTTTTTTCTGACTTTTTTGTTTTAATTAAACCCTTTATATGATTTTATTTTTCTTCTTTATTAGCATATTAGTTATACTTCTTTTTTCTAAGTGGTTAATCTAGAGTTTGCCATGTATATTTATAACTAATCTGAGTCCACTGTCAAATAACACTATAAAGCTTCATGGGTAGTATGGCAAGTACCTTATAATAAAAAAAAATTCTTTTTTTTTTTTTTGAAATGGAGTCTTACTCTTGTTGCCCAACCTGGAGTGCAGTGACACGATCTTGGCTCACTGCAACCTCCACCTCCCATGTTCAGGCTTCTCCTGCCTCAGCCCCCTAAGTAGCTGGGATTGCAGGTGCCCGCCACCATGCCCAGCTGTTGTGGGAAGTCAGGGACCCCAAACAGAGGGACTGACTGAAGCCATGGCAGAAGCCATGGCAGAAGAATATAAATTGTGAAGATTTCATGGACATTTATTAGTTCCCCAAATTCATACTTTTATAATTTCTTACGCCCGTCTTTACTGCAATCTCTGGACATAAATTGTAAAGATTTCATGGACACTTATCACTTCTCCAATCAATACCCTTGTGATTTCCTATGCCTGTCCTTAATCTCTTAATCCTGTTATCTTCATAAGCTGAGGAAGATGTATGTCGCCTCAGCATGCTGTGATGATTGCATTAACCGCACAAATTGTTTGTAGAGCATGTGTGTTTGAACAATATGAAATCTGGGCACCTTGAAAAAAGAACAAGATGCCAGCAATGTTCAGGGAACAAGGGAGATAACTTTAAACTCTGACTGCCAGTGAGCCGGGTGGAACAGAGCCATATTTCTCTTCTTTCAAAAGCAAATAGGAGAACTATTACTGAATTCTTTTTCTCAGCAAGGAACATCCCTGAGAAAGAGAATGTGTCCCTGAGGGGAGGCCTCTAAAATGGCCACTTTGGGAACAGCTGTCTTTTACGGTCGTAGACAAAGGGATGAAATAAGCCCCGGTCTCCTGTAGCGCTCCCAGGCTTATGAGGACGAGGAAATTCCCGCCTAATAAATTTTGGTCATACCGGTTGTCTGCTCTCAAACCCTGTCTCCTGATAAGATGTTATCAATGACAATGCGTGCCTGAAACTTCATTAGCAATTTTAATTTTGCCCTATCCTGTGGTCCTGTGATCTCACCCTGCCTCCATTTGCTTTGTGATATTTTATTACCTTGTGAAGCATGTGATCGCTGTGACCCACACCCTATTCGTATACTCCCTCCCCTTTTGAAAATTGCTAATAAAAACTTGCTGGTTTTAAGGCTCAGGGAGCATCACGGAACCTGCCGAAATGTGATGTCTCCCCCGGACACCCAGCTTTATAATTTTTCTCTTTTGTACTCTTTCCCTTTATTTCTCAGACCAGCCGACACTTAGGGAAAATAGAAAAGGACCCGCGTTGAATATCGGAGGTGGGCGTTCCCCTGATACCCAGCTAATTTTTGTACTTTTAGTAGAGATGGGGTTTCGCCATGTTGGCCAGGCTGGTCTCGAACTCCTGACCTCAGGTGATCTGCCTGCCTTGGCCTCCCAAAGTGCTGGGATTACAGGCGTGAGCCACAGCGCCTGGCCAATAACAAAATAATTCTAATTTCTTCTTTCTGTTCCTTGGTTCATTGCTGTCACTCATTTTGCATATACAGAAGTATACATAAGAGTGTGTGTATATTTAATTGAATATACACAATATATCATTGAATAAATACATTGTTATTATTTTGAACAAACTTTTAGGTCAATTAAAAATTGGCTGTATTACATCAACTAAGAATAAGAAAAATGTTTTTATTTTACCTTTACTTATTCATTATCTTTTTTTTTTTTTTTTTTTTTTGAGATAGAGTCTCACTCTGTCACCCAGGCTTGAGTGCAGTGGTGTGATCTTGGCTTACTGCAACCTTCGCTTCCCAGGTTCAAGCAATTCTTGTGCCTCAGCCTCCTGAGTAACTGGGATAACAGGCATGCACCAACAAACCAGGCTAATTTTTGTATTTTTAGTAGAGACAGGGTTTCACCATGTTGGCCAGGCTGGTCTCGAACTCATGCAAGACAGGTCTACTGACAACAAATCCTTTAACTTTTGTTTCTCTGAGAAAGTCTTTATTTTTCCTCAACTTTTGAAGGATAATTTTTTCAGAGTACAGAATAGGTGGTTTTTAATCTCTAAACACTTAAATATTTCACTCCACTCTCTTCTTCCTTGAATGGTTTCTGAGAAGTCAAATGTAAATCTTATCTTTACTCCTCTATATATAAGTTGTTTTTTCCCCTCTATGGCTTCTTCGAGGATTTTTCTTTAATTTTGATTTTCTGTAGCTTAAAAATATTATCCCTAGGTGTTCTAGACTAAATGTTTGTGTTTCCCCAAAATTTATAAGTTGAAACCCTACCCCTCAATGTGGTATTATTAAGAGATGGGGCCTTTAAGAAGTAACTAGGATTAGATGAGGCCGTGTGGGTGGGGCCCTCATTAATAGGATTAGTGCCCTTATAAGAGTCATGAAAGAGCTTATTTCCTTTCTCTGCTCTCCACCATGTGAAGATACAAGAGCTTAGCAGTCTGCAACCCAGAAAAGGGCCCTCACCCAAATCCAATTATGTTGTCACCCTGATCTCAGATTTTCAGAACCCAGAGGTGTAAGAAATAAATTTCTTTTGTTAATAAGGCACCTTGTCTACGATAATTTGTTATAGTGACTCAAACTGACCAAGCTACTAGGTGTAGTTTTTTTAGGCATTTATTTTGCTCAGTGTTCTCTAAGCCAATTTGATCTGTGGTTTGATATCTGACATTAATTTGGGAGAATTCTCAGTCATTATTGTTTCAAATATTTTTTCTCTTTCTTTATTCCTTCCTTCCCCACCCCCTGTCTTTGTGTCTCTCTCTCTCGGTGTCTTTCTTCTTTTTTTGGTATTCCTATTATACCTATGTTATACCCTTTTGTAGTTGTCCCGGTCCTTAAATATTCTGTTTTTTTCAGAATTTGTTCTCTTTGCTTTTCAGTTTTGTGTTTGGTTTTTTATGAGACAGGGTCTGACTCTGTTGCCCAGGCTGGAGTACAGTGGCACAGTCTCAGCTCACTGCAACCTCTGCTTCCTGTGTTCAAGCCATTCTCCAGTCTCAGCCTCCTGAGTAGCTGGGACTACAGGCATGCGCCACCACTCCCAGCTAATGTTTGTATTTTTGGTAGAGATGGGGTTTTACTATGTTGGCCAGGCTGGTCTTAACCTCCTGACCCCAAGTGATCTGCCCACCTTGGCCTCCCAAAGTGCTGGGATTACAAGTGTGAGCCACTGTGCTCAGCCTGCTTTTCAATTTTGATGCTTTCTATTAGGATAAACATCAAAATCAGAGATTCTTTTTTTCTGCTATGTCTGGTCTACCAATAAGGCCATCAAAATCATTTTCATTTCTGTTACAGTGCTTTTAATCTCTAGCATTTCTTTCTGGTTCTTAGAATTTATATCTCTATGCTTATATTACCTATCTATTCTTGTATGGTGTCTACTTTACCCATCAGAGACTTTAGCATCTTAATCTTCTTAATCATGGTTGTTTCAAATTTCTGGTATGAGAATTCTAACATCCCTACCATATGTGAGTCTGGTTCTGATGCTTGCTCTTCCTCTTCAAACTGTCTGCATTTGTTTTTGTTTTGTTTTATTTTTTGCCTTTTTCACACGCCTTGTATTTTCTTTTTTTTTTTTTTTTTTTTTTGAGACGGAGTCTCGCTTTGTTGCCCAGGCTGGAGTGCAGTGGCCGGATCTCAGCTCACTGCAAGCTCCGCCTCCCGGGTTTACGCCATTCTCCTGCCTCAGCCTCCCGAGTAGCTGGGACTACAGGCGCCCACCACCTCGCCCGGCTAGTTTTTTGTATTTTTAGTAGAGACGGGGTTTCACCATATTAGCCAGGATGGTCTCGATCTCCTGACCTCGTGATCCGCCCGTCTCGGCCTCCCAAAGTGCTGGGATTACAGGCTTGAGCCACCGCGCCCGGCCGTATTTTCTTGATATCTGCAAATGCTGTGCTGAGTAAAAGAACTGCTGCAAATAGGCCAATTTTTTTTGCTTTTTTTTTTTTTTTTTTTTTTTTTTTTTTTTTTTGAGACAGAATTTCCCTCTTGCTGCCCAGGCTGGAGTGCCATGGCGCAGTCTCAGCTCACTGCAACCTCTGCCTCCCGGGTTCAAATGATTCTCCCGTCTCAGCCTCCTATAATGATAAATAAGTCTCCTGAGTAGCTGGGATTACTGGCGTCTATCACTATGCCTGGCTAATTTTTGGTATTTTTAGTAGAGATGGGGTTTCATCATGTTGGCCAGGCTGCTTTTGAACTCCTGATCTCAGGTGATCTGCCTGCCTCAGCCTCCCAAAGTGCTGGGATTATAGGCATGGGCCACTGCCCCCAGCCTTTTTTTTTTTTTTTTTTTTTTTTTTTGAGATGGAGTCTTGCTCTGTCACCCAGGCTGTAGTGGCCCAATCTCGGCTCACTGCAACCTCCACCTTCCGGATTCAAGCAATTCTCCTACCTCAGCCTCCTGAGTAGCTGGGATTACAGGTGCATGCCACCACGGCCCAGCTAATTTTTGTATTTTTAGTAGAGACAAGGTTTCACCATGTTGGCCAGGCTGGTCTCACTGACCTCAGGTGATCTGCCTGTCTTGGCCTCCTAAAGTGATGGGACTACAGGTGTGAGCCACCACACTCAGCCTAAAACTTTTTTTGAGACAGAGTTTTGCTCTGTCACCTAGGCTGGAGTGCAGTGGCATGGTCATGACTCACTGCACCCTCCACCTCCTGGGTCAAGCACTCCTCCCACGTCAGCCTCCTAAGTAGCTAGGACTACAGGCACATACCACCATGCCTGACTAGTTTTTCTGTATAGACAAGATCTTACTATGTTGCCCAGACTGGTCTTGAACTCCTGGGCTCAAGCAACCATCCCTAGGCCTTTAGAAATGTGGTATCAAGGTATGGGGGAAGGGGAAGCATTCTATAGTTCTTTGAGTAGGTCTCAGTCTTTTGGTCAGTCTATATCTCTGGATTGGAAACTTCACACCTTTCTCAGTTTCCCCTACCCCCCTTTGGTGGGACAGGATGACTAGAGTGGGCTAGAGTTGGGTATTTCCCTTCTTCCATGTGGGAGGCTAGAGATGACTGGAGTTGGGTATTTCCATTTCCCAAGGTCTGTTAGGTCCTGATAAAAGCCCAGCAGGTTAGGCTCTGGTTAAATAGTTTTGTTTTTGTTGTTGTTGTTGTTTTCTAGATACTTAATTCTCACTTCCATCTGACTCAGTTATTCACAATTCCCTTTAGATCCTCCTTATGTCACTTGCCAGGTTGTGTTCTCAGAACCATTACATTACATTATTAACTCATTTAATCTTCATGACAATGGGTGGAAGGAGCCACTTAGGAATAATATCAAGGGACAGCAGCGGCCGGGCGCGGTGGCTCAAGCCTGTAATCCCAGCACTTTGGGAGGCCGAGACGGGCAGATCACGAGGTCAGGAGATCGAGACCATCCTGGCTAACACAGTGAAACCCCGTCTCTACTAAAAAATACAAAAAACTAGCCGGGTGAGGTGGCAGGCACCTGTAGTCCCAGCTACTCGGGAGGCTGAGGCAGGAGAATGGCGTAGACCCGGGAGGTGGAGCTTGCAGTGAGCTGAGATCCGGCCACTGCACTCCAGCCTGGGCGACAGAGCGAGACTCCGTCTCCAAAAAAAAAAAAAAAAAAAAAAAAAAAAAAAAAAAAAAAAAAGGGACAGCAGGAGGCACCTAAATACCTAGTTTTACAAACTTCACAAGAATGTTCCCTCCCTCCTTCCCTCCCTCCCTCCCCCTCCCCTCCCTCCTCCCCTCCCTCCCTCCCCCCTCCCCCTCCTCCCTTCCTCCCTTCCTCCCTTCCTCCCTTCCTCCCTTCCTCCCTTCCTCCCTTCCTCCCTTCCTTCCTTCCTTCCTTTCTTCCCAGAGTCTTGCTCTGCCGCCCAGGCTGGAGTGCAGTGGCACCATCTCGGCTCACTGCAACCTCTGCCTCCTGGGTTTGAGCGATTCTCCTGCCTCAGCCTCAAGCCCTTACCATTACACCCAGCTGATTTTTTTGTATTTTTAGTAGAGATGGGGTTTCACCATGTTGGCCAGGCTGGTCTTGATAAGGTTATACCTTATCAATGGATGGAAACTGATTTAGTTTCTATTTTAAGTATGAAGAGACTGGATCCCAGAGATGTTGTCATTTGTAATACGGAGATGTATACAAGATCAGGCAGAGGAGCTAGAGAGCACATACACACATATGCCCCAATCCAAAAAATACCACAGTGAGATAGTATAGGAAAAAGACTGAACTGAGAATAGAAAGGGATTCTAATCCTAGTTTTGCCATTTGCTAGTTGTGAAACTTTAATAACATCTTGGGCCTGTTTCTACAGCAATTAAGAATATGTGCTCCTGTAGTTAAATCAAGTGAATGACCTTGGGTGAGTTACTTAACCTCTCTGTGACTATTTACTCTTCTGTAATGTGTTAATAATAATTCGTTCATTTCAAATAGCAAAATTCTTGACAATCTCATGATTTCAGCAAACAAGATAATCTTTTTTTTAGTGAGAGTAGCAAGACAAAGCTGGGCATGCCATTGGTAAGGAAACAATAAACATTTAAAAAGAGTGATTATTGAGGCAGGAAAATAGGGCCTGGAGGCAGGGAATATACAGCTGGTGCACACTTCAGGTATAACAGGAAATATCCTCTCCATATGGCTTACACCATAAATGACTTTGTAACTTTACTTCATCCTCTCCATTTACATAGGGCTTACGGAAGTAACCAATTGAATCCTCTAGGGGGTATTTAAACGCCCAAAACTTCTGTACCGGTATCTTTGAGTTCCTATGCTTGGTACCCTGTGGAGTGTACTTTCACTTTCAATAAATCCCTTTGTCTCTTCCTTGCTTTGTTTGTGCGATTTGTTCAATTCTTTGTTCAAGATGCTGAGAACCTGGACTCCCTCCACCTTTAACAATTATGACACTTTACAGCTGCTACAGTATCATTTTGGTAGAAATATTGCTTGACCTTAAGTTTGCAGCAGCCTGTCAGTGTCATTGAGTCTGGTTAATAGCAGGGCTGATTTTTGCCTTCTCAAATGCGATAAAACATGTAAAGTACTTAGAAGACAGCCTGACATACAGTGTGTGTTTAATTGGCTATTTTTATTGTAAAATAAAGGTGTCTGATTTTTCTGGGGCCCTGTGATTTTTAATTAGTGGTTTAATGTTTGTGTGTTATAAAAAGAGATAATGAGAACCTGTTTTTGTCCTTTGCTTACTAGAGAGCTGTCAATGATGTAATGCAGAGGAACTTTACTGCATACAAATTATTCAAGTTATACCCTAGTCACAGTGAAAGTGTCACATAGATCAGACTCTCCAGCCGCCATGCCTACACCTCCCAATTAGGATCTCAGGCCTGTGCTAGCCACGTCCCAAACCCTAAATCTCTCCAGCCGCAGACAGCACTGGGAAATGTATTCCGCGTGCAAGAGCCAGCCAGCCCACAGCCAGTCAAGCGTACTTCAATTCGGACAGGTAAACCCTTTGTCAGCGCGCTCCTCCGCGTACTGAGTGTCAGTTGCACCTCTTACCAGATAGGTGGGTGGGCACTCACCTGTGGAGGAGCCTGAAGCTTCCAGGGGTGCCTTGCTATTTCAGAAGAAAGCGGCCAGAAGGAGCGGGTGGGGAGCACTGTAGAGGTGGGAGTGGAGGCTCACTTTTATACCTGCGCTTGTCGCTTATTCCAAAAGGCGTAGGGGAGCCCGGGACGCGCCCTCCAGGGCACTGGGCGTGCAGTGTATCCTGCGGGAACCCGAGCCAGCTCTGGGCCATGTGGGGTTGAGGGTCGTGGAAGGTTTCTAGGCGCAGGAACGGCGGCGACTGTGGCTACTGACACTAAGAAGGGTCCCCGGGAGTTTTGCGAGGAATTATTCAGAGGGTGACGACGGCCAGCGGGCGCTGGTTATAAAATTCCAGGCTCAGCCCGGCCTCCAGAGGTCAGAAATAGGTGGTTGCCTGAGACGGAGGGACGAGGCGAACTCCCGGAGAGCCACAAACTGGAGAAGCCGCTCCCGCTGACTGGGACCAGGGACTCTCCCAGAAGAGGCCGAGGGTCACTAAGGAAATATAACCAGTGGTAGTGCAAGGAACGGAACCTGCGTGATGTCACAGTGGCTGGAGCAGGTAAGGTGGAGGCTACGACTTTGCCTGAAGAGAAGTAAGAAATAGCTCAAGAGCGAGTGTGTTCTGGGAACTGATTTGAGGAAAGAGAGCTTTCCCTTTCCCCACGTGAAGGCTGAGGAAAACACACACACACACACACACACACACACACACACACACACACACACGAGTTTTCGTGTGAAAAATTGGGAAGAAAGCGAAATTTCACGCTTGTGTAGTAGGGGCTGTATGAAGACGACCAAAACCCCTCTCCGGGTCACTTCAAATGTACGCACCCCTTTCCCCACGCCAGCCTTTTATCTATCAAAGTACAATGGAAACTGCCTGGTTTGGTTAATTAATTTTAAAATTATCATACAATAAAATTGACATGGGGGAGGCATACTGTTCTGGAACATGTTTAGATTCGGGTAACTACCACCAGAGGATACAGAGCTGTTTCATTCACTCCAGAAAACTTCCTTGTGCTACCCCTTTATATTTTCACCCTTTCCCCACCCTTAGTCCCCGCAGCCACTGATTGTTCTCCATCTCTATAGTTTTGTGTTTTCCAGAGTGCCATATAAGTGGAATAATACGGTGTGTAACATTTTCACACTGGCTTCTGTCCCTCAGTATGAAGCCTTTAAGGTGGCCACATTATTGTGTCACTTTCTTATTTTTTGCTGAACATTGTTATTGCTAAATAATATTGTATATAGATGTATCAGTTTTTTTTTTTTTAAAAAAAAAATCTCACCTTTTGAAGGACATTTGTATCATTTCCAGATTTTAATAATCATAAATGATGCTGCTGTAAATGTTCACCTACAGGTTTTTGTGTGAACATACATTTTTCTTGAGCCTGGATTTTGAATCCAAACAGGTCCGAATTTGAATTCTCGCTTTGAAACTTATTGGCTCTGTGGTAACCTTAGGCAAGTTATTTAACCTTTTGGGGGGATTTAACTTTCATAGTTAAATTGTTGTGAGGCTAAATTACCCAATATATCTCAATAGTTTTCAACTCTTTCAGACCAAGCAGGCTCTTTGTATAACAAGTATTTTGTAATGCCCCCATTTCTATCCAGAAATAAAAATTCATTACCTTGGCAATAAGCCTAACCTACATATTTTAAAGCTATATGATGCCCTAACTCTAACAATAAAGGAGAAATGAAAGAGAACACACTGCAACTCAGGTTGATAAAATGATCGAATCTCAGTAAAATTCAGAACAAAGTACCTTGATTTAGATCATAGTTGTCCTTATAGAAGATCATCATATATTGGCACTGGAAAAAAAAAAAAAAAAAGAAGAAGAAATGAAAAAGACTCTGTGGTTGTACGTGAAAAAAGAGTTAGGTTCTAGGCTCCGATAATTATCAATAGAATTTTTATCCATCTGAATGTCCTGCAAAACTTTAAAAAATTGTTTGGGGTTGTCCTGTGCTGAAGGACATCTGGGATCCCTGACTCCTACAAATTAAATGCCAGTAGTTATTTCCTCCACTCAATGTAAGGACCAGGTCCTGTCTGTTGAGTTCCTCTGGTTTATGTGAAACATTCAGTATAATAACTAGCTCATGGCCGGGCGCGATGGCTCACGCCTGTAATTCCAGCACTTTGGGAGGCCAAGGCGGGCGGATCACGATTTCAGGAGATCGAGACCGTCCTGGCTAACACGGTGAAACCCTGTCTCTACTAAAAATACATACAAAAAAATTAGCCAGACGTGGTGGTGGGCACCTGTAGTCCCAGCTACTGGGGAGGCTGAAGCAGGAGAATGGCGTGAACCCGGGAGGCAGAGCTTGCAGTGAGCGGAAGATGGCGCCATTGCACTCCATCCTGGGCGACACAGCGAGACTCCATCTCAAAAAATTAATAAATAAAAATAAAAAATAAAATAACTAGCTCATGGCAGCTGCAAGCAATAAGATTCTGAACCTCCAAGAGGACATTCTCCATTGCTTGGGTCTTTCAGGAGCTGGTTTTAACAATTTCATTTTCTTATAAACTCGTGCTTCTTAGCTCGCATCAGAGTCACCTGGAGGATTTGTTAAACACATCGCTAAACTCACCACCAGAGTTTCTGATTCAGTAGGTCTGGGGTTGGGCCTACCAATTTGCATTTCTGGCAAGTTCCCAGGTGATGCTGTTGCTGCTGATCCACGGACGATAGTTTGAGAAGCAGTGTCCTAAACCTCTTCTTTCAAATGTTTAAATTCAGAGGGTCTTTTTCAAATCTTACATCTTGCTTATTCCCTACAAAGTTCTATAAAACAAGAGGAACAGATACTCTTATCCCTATTGTTTTGTTACCAAACAAAGAGTCGAGGAAATTAGTGACTTGCTTAATGCTGTACAGCATTTTACTAACTCAGATATTAGAATCTAGGGTTCTTCAATCCCAGTGGAGTGTTTATTCCATTAACCAACACTGCCTCTGATAATAAGGGCACTATGCCTTATGTTGAGAGGATTTGCCAACCAATTTCTCCTATATACTTGAAAAACAAAGGGCGACAGCATTATTTTATAACATTTAAAGATAAATTCCTCATTTTTACGCTCTGTTAGCTTACACTGGCCTCCTTGTTCTTAGGTCATGACAAGGATATTCTAACCTCAAGATTTTGTTTGCAGACTTTGCACTTGCTGTTTTCTCAGTCTGCCCACAGATATCTTTATGGCTTACTCTTTTTTCACAAGTCCAATAAAAATGTTTCCTTCTCAGAAAAGTTTTCCCTGGCCATGTCATCTAAAATAAAGGCCTTGTTTATCCTTTTATTCTACTTTTTTGGGAATATGTTCATTACTACTTGAGTTTATACATGCTTATATAGTTTGGTTTAGTTTTGCTTTTTTTTTTTTTTTTTTTGGCTGCCCCTCTCATCGGGGATTATTCTGTCTCATACTTGTTGCATCCCCAGTGCCTATAAGAGTCCTTATTACAGAGCTGAATGAATGTGATAATTCAATATGTTAAAAATCTAAATTATGAATTTGACACAAATTTTAGCCTATTCATTTCACCAAACATATCAAGACTTACCATATATATGCCAGGCACAGTTTTGTTATTAGGAATATAAATATGGGAAAATCTTGATTCATGTGTAGTGGTGGGGATGGCAAAAGATACTCCAAAAGATAATTTCAAAACAGGTAGTAAATGCTATGATAGCATCTAGGTAACTGCTCTTGTTATCTGGAACCTACTTAAACCATGGATGGTGTCTTAGACTGCTTCTACTGCTGTAAAGGAATACCTAAGTTGGTTAATTTAGAAAGAAAAGAGGCTTATTTGGGTCATAGTTCTGTAGATTATATAAAAAGAATGGCTCCAGCATCTACTTCTGGTGACAGCTTCAAGTTGCTTCCATTCATGGTGGAGGGTGAAAGAGAGCTGGCATGTGCAGAGACTACATGGCAAGAGAAGAAGAAAGAGAGAGTGGGGAGAGGGACCAGCCTCTTTTTAACAACTGGCTCTAGCCTGGCGCAGTGACTCATGCCTGTAATCCCAGCACTTTGGGAGGCCAAGGTGGACAGATCATGAGGTCAAGAGATTGAGACTATCCTGGCCAACATAGTGAAACCCATCTCTACTAAAAATACAAAAATTAGCAGGGAGTGGTGGTGGGCACCTGTAGTCCCACCTACTCCAGAGGCTGAGGCAGGAGAATCACTTGATCCCGGGAGACGGAGGTTGTAGTGAGCCAAGATTGTGCTACTGTACTCTAACCTGATGACACAGCGAGACTCCATCTCAAAAAAAAAAAAAAAAAAAAAAAAAAAAAAAATCAGCTCTTGCAGGAACGAATAGAGTGAGAACCCATTTCTTGTTATGGGGATAGCACCAAGCTGTTCATGAGGGATTCACTCGTTGCCATGATCCAAACCTTCCCATTAGGCCCCACCTCCAACACTGGGAATTGAATTTCAACAAGAAGTTTGGGAAGACAAACATTCAAACTATTAAGAATGCAATGCCTGTGGCCTTTCTGTGGTCATGAGGTGGCAAGGAATGTCTGGTTTTCTTTACTTCCTGGAGCTGAAGATTCAGTTAGTATGACTTCAAAAACATACACATATGTGGATATCTAGACCAGTGCTATGCAGTGGAACTTTTGTGGATATTTTTGATGTATACATTGCTCAGTACAGTAGCCACTAACCACATTAGCTATTGAGCACTGAAATGTGACTATTGCAATTGAATAATTAAGTCTTTTATTTAATTTTAAACAGCTGCATGTGGGGAATGGCTACCATATTGGAGAGTGTAGTTCTAGAATATCAAGTGGTAGCTGTAGACACAAGCTGACTTCTTCATAGCTCCTCTCTCTTTCCTCAGAGCCACTGTCTCAAGACTCTGCCCTTCTTCAAGAGAAGAGCCCAGAAGAAGAGAGAATGACTGCTAGGCCCTTGATGGCTGGATTCAGGGTGAGTTATATTTTCATTTCCTGAAGTATCTTACATTTTCTACTTTCATTCTGGTGGTTTGGGGCCCAAAAAACTTCAATTCAGTGACTTGAATTCCAGATATTTTATTTTCTAGGAAGCAAGGCCTATTCTCTTTGATCATGAATTTTAAAAGATTGGTTGTCTATTGCCACCTGCCTTCCCATAATGTTTTGGTTTTTGTTTGTTTGTTTGTTTCTGGTAACTAGCATAGTATTTAGTAACTAGCATTTGGTAACTAGCATAGCAGGTAGGTTCTCAATTAGGCATTGTCTGTGGTATTCAGTTCTTCAGCAGCCTTGTCTAACCAAGGAGTTAAGGAAGAATTCAAGGAAACACACACATCCATTTTAAGTGGTAAAGAGAAAACATCCCGTAGGAATTCAGAGAAGGAGAGTGTGATTTGGAGGATTTTATGAAGGGGTGGGATTTTGGTGTGCACTGAAATATAGTTGCAATTTGCTCAAAGGAGAACTGAGGGATTTTAAGGGGAGAAAATATAAGACAAGGCTCAGAGGTAGAAGAGACTGTGTTTTCTATGGGGCAATGGGTAGTAGCCTTATGTTAAAAATGTTAAGGGTGAAATTTGCTGTGCTAAATAGGACTAAGGGTTTGACTTTGTCATAGAGTTGATTGTGAATTATTAGAAACTTTTGGGAAAAAAAATGCCATGACACAGCTTGTTTCGGCAAGGAACAGTAATGTTTTAGTTTAGATTTAGGGGATGAAAGAGAAAGGAATTGAAAGTAACTCCAGTTAAGAGAATCTAGAATATCTAAGAGGAATAAGGTACTTTGGAAGAGCCACCAGCGTGCTGTGGAGAGGACATGGGTGGGAAACTAATTGGGGTGAGTTAGCATTGTAAATAGATTATGTTAAGGCATATAAGGCAAGTTGAAAATGTCATGGGATCCTTGGGATGTTGCTTTGCCAGCCAGAAACCTCTGTGGCCGGCAGCTCCTTCTGCCTGAGTGAGTATTGGTCTTACCACTGGGCTTGTTCCACCTACTCAGCCTGGCAGGCTGTACTCAGCTCACACTACTGTCTCAGATCCCACACCTGCCAAGGGTGAGCCACACAACCAGGGGTATGTGGGCAAGTGAGCACGGGGTCTGGCCAGTGCGCACAACCACACACGCTGGCTGCTGCGGTGGGGCAGGCAGCTCCGTGCAAGGCTGCAGCTGGAACAGATGTACCGCATGCAGTGGAAGTACCTCCACTGTGGGCACCCATGTCTGGACAAGGGGAATGCAATGACTTCTGGAAGCTTGGAGATGCCAGGAGCCACAGAGCCTCAAAGAGGGTGTCATAGTGCTGGCTCAGGGAGCCTCTAGATTTAGGCTCACTTAAGGTCTGCAGCTCTTCTTCTCATTGCCCGCAACATGGCAAGCAGGGAGGCATGTTTCAACCCTGTTTGTGTTACAGCTTTTTCAGTCCTTCCATTTGGCAGGTCCCAAGTTTTTGGCCCATGCTTGGTCTGTATTCAGGAAGAATAAGGTATCTGGACAACTGGAGGGTGAAGAAGTGAGAGAGGAGCTTCATTGAGTGACAGAACAGCTCTCAGGAGACCCAAAGTGGGTGGCTTCTTTCCGCAGACAGGTTGTCTCGATGAGTGTCCGGCTGTCAGCAGAGAGGAGACCTGCAGTGGGTAGCTCCTTTCCGCAGGCAGGTCCTCCCAATGTCTGTTTGAATCTGACTGAGTCTGAGGTTTATATGAGCTCAGAAGGGAGGAAGTGCATGCCAATTGGTCCATGGGTGATCACAGGTGGGTGGAAAAAGCACCAAAAGTTCTCACTCCCTGCCAGGCTGTGGACTGCACCCAGAACTGACAGCCCAGCCCCCATGCTTTAGGCCATCCCTGACTTGAAAGTGGGGCTTCACTGGGGACCCACCCCTTTCCACCCAGGAGCCTGTCTGCCTCCTGCCACCACCAATCATGTCCTCCATGGTGCCCAGGCTGTTCATGCTGGGCCTGAAGGCCCACACTGAGCCACCGTCAACCCGGCTTCAGCCTCCTTCCCATGCTTTTCAGTGCTCAAAGTCTGGAGGGGGGCAAGGTGGCAGGGGCTGGCATGTCAGCGCTGCTCTGAGCATGTGCACACCTGGTCAGGTTGTGACTGCGCCCAGGCTCAGCCTCAACTTTGCTGTAAAATCAGAGTGGATGCCACGACCAGGGAGATGCTAAGCAGCAGGAACAGGCACTTTGGAGCTTGTCGGGGACAGGGCTTCCAGGACCCACAAGAGCACAGGGATGCCCAGGTCCGCAGCCACAGCTGGGCAGCTGCAGCTGTTCCTGGGAGGGTAGAGTTCCCGCCCCGCCAACTTTCATGTTGAATTATAATCCCCAGTGTTGGAGGAGAGGCCTGATGGGAGGTGCTGGATCATGGGGGCAGACATCCCCCTTGCTGTTCTTCTGATAGTAAGTGGGTTCTCACGAGATCTGGTTGTTTAAAAGTGTGTGGCACCTCCCCTCTCTCTCTCTTTTCCTCCTTTTCCAGCCATGTAAGGCGCGCCTGCTTCCCCTTCACCTTCCATCATGATTGTAAGTTTCCTGAGGCCTCCCCAGGTGTGCTTCCTGTGCAGCCTGTGAAATGGTGAGTCAATTAAACTTATTTTCTTTATACATTACCTGGTCTCGGGTAGTTCTTTATAGCAATGCAGCAACAGACTAATACATAATATACAATGTATTTATGTAGCAAGTCTATTGTTTGTCTTTCTTACTATGGAGTATGCTCTATGTAGGCAGAGTTTTTCTTTTCTTTCTGTTTTGTTTTGTTTTTTAGTCTCTTTCACGTTAAATCACCTGTGCCTAGAGTATTTAGCATATAGTACTCATTAAATAAATTGAATAAGTATTGAATGATTTAAAACAATTAAAAGTTTTGATCTCTAACTTCACAATGCCCCCTCGATAATCTTGGCAGTCCCTAACACTTCTGTGGAAAACTTAATTTGCTATATTAATTTTAATCTTCATCTGGCTGAATTTTAAGGTTTTCTCTTAAAAATCTTGAATTTTCTTACAGACTTTTAAACTATGTTTTTAGTAGTTGCTCTAGGGATTACAATATATATCGTTACTTCTTCACAATCTTTCTACATTTAATGTGTCACTTCACAAAAAACGTGGAAGCCTTACAACGATATGTGTTCAATTATGACGCCTTGTTCTTTTTGTTCTGCTTGTTGTTCTTTGTGTTACATCTACATATGTTATAAGTTGTTCAAGAAAATGTTATTTTTTTTTCTTTAAGTAGTTATATATATTATAAAGAAATAAAGACAAAAGCAGCCAGGTGTGGTGGCTCACGTCTGTAATCCCAGGACTTTGGGAGACCAAAGCAGGTGGATGACTTGAATTCAGGAATTCAAGACCAGCCTAGCCAACATGATGAAACCCTGTCTCTACTAAAACTTAAAAAAAAAAATACCTAGGCCTAGTGTGCATGCCTGTGTTCCCAGCTACTTGGGTGGCTGAGGTGGGAGGATCACTTGAACCCAGGGTCAGAGGTTGCAGTGAGCCAAGATTGTGCCACTGCACTCCAGCCAGGATGACAGAGAAAACCCTGTCTCAAAAGAGAAAAAGAGAAAAAAAAAAAGATAAAAGCAAACTTTTAAAAACAAATTTTAATTTGCCCAATTATTTCTAAATGCTCTGTATTTCTTTTTGGGAATCAGAATTTCTATCTGGTATGATTTCCCTTCATCCAGAACTTTCTTAATTATTTCTGCATTAATCAGACAAAATCCACAGTGGCACTCCATCCATTTAGCCACTCTAGCCAGAATCCAGAAATTCACCTTTATAATCCCTTTCTCTTCATCTGCGTTTTCAGTTTGCCATCAAACCTTGTCAAATTTATTTCCTAAACATATTTCAAATCTATCACTTCTTTCTGTCTTTACTCACTTTATTTTTAATCCGTGTCCTCATCATTTCTTGGCTAGATTCCTGGAGCATCCACACAAATATTTTTTCATGTCCATTTTGGTCGTTCTACTTCTACTTATTCCACCTACTGCCGAAAGTGTCTTTTGCAGCTCTCAAATTTGAATTTGTCACCTTTTTGCTTACGACTCTTAAATGGCTTCCTAATGCTGTCAGGATAAAGATGCCACACTTTTTGCATGGCCTGTGAGCCTCATGTGACTGGACTCTAATTTTCAGTCTCAGTTCTTCCCCCATTCTTCATGTATACCTTCTTTGCTCTATTCACAGTGGCCTTCTTTCAATCTCTCTTCCTCCCCATTCCCCCTGTCATGATGGTGACTTCACACTTGCTATTTCCTCTGCTTGGTGTGGTTTTCTTTCAAGATTTGATATGTTGATATTGTGAGTCAGCCTAGCATAAACTCAATTAATATTAGCTATAAACCAAAAACTTCATCAAAGTTCTTTCCCTTTTTTCTAAGACGTGAAATAACTCTGAAGACAACATGTGCAGACAGGAGAAAATAGATAAACAATGTGCAGCACTGCTATTAAGTGCTAAAATTACAAGTTAAAATAGTAAGTTGTAGGAAATCAGGGAAACTGGAGAGTAAGGAATGTTGTGGAACTAGTGTCATTTGAGTGACACTCCAAAGTAGTGTCAAGAATTAGATGGGCTAAAGAAGGAAGAAAGGGCTTTTTGCACAGGAGAAGCAATAATAAAGTATTGTTTGTTGTTATTATTTTTGTTTTTGCTTTTTTATTTCTTTTTATGATAATAAATAAATTAGAGTTAAAACGAGAAATGAGTGTTGGATGTTAGGAGTGCAGCTAATAAAATCATTAATTTTTATGTGTAATATATGCCAGAATCTAGGGGACACATTGAAAACAGGTGGTTTAGTAAAAATCTACATATTGAATGGAGACACTCTCACCTCAATTTTTCCTTCTACTTGATTTCTATATCCTACCCCGTTTCAGGTAGAAGGTTAAAGTGATCCATTCTGGGGAAATTAACCAACCTAAGATAAAAGAACTGTAGGTGCCACTATTTGGGCATCCTCTAATAAATCAGCCAGGTCCCTTCTCAGTCATCCTGCAATGGAACCCATTATAAATCATGACCTTACAAACAATTTTCAGTCATCATATTAGTATATTAACTCTCTCTGAAGTATGAATCCAGACTGAAGGACCACTTTTTAATATGCTGATGTATAAAAAGAAGAGCTATCCTTTTTTCCCTATGCTTTATGTTACTTGCCTCTTTATCCATGACTGAAAGTGAAAAATAATGTAGATTTGTCATTAGAAAGACCTAATAATTATTTTTTCATTTCAAAAGAGTAAATTTCCCCCTTTTCATCCTTTCCTTTGTCCTTAAACCTAGAGTTTACGCTCTTTTTATACCAAGTATAAAGCAATAACATTAGCATTTACTTGACGAAGAATAATTAGCTAAAAGTATTACTTTGTACAAGTACTAAAAAATCTAATATAAAAGCTTATTGAAAATAAAAAGCTGTTAGTTTTTTTTTAAGATAATAGTTTCAATGCTGAGTAAGTAGTTTTCTCATAGGATAATTTCTGAAAGACCATTTCTCTCTGATAACAGTTTTCATTTCTTAATCCCTGATAATTGTTTCTCTTTTCTAATATTCACCATTTAGTTTTTTCCCTAATCATTCTTCTCACCTGACAGAATGTTTGCTTCATTCCCTGTATCAGACACTTTCACACCACTAGTATTTCCTTCTCACTCCTCCCTTGATTACTATCTTATAGTCCCAGTATTTATAGTCCCAGTATTTTATGTTCTCAGTATCTGCAATTTCATTATTCCATTCCTAATATAGCAGCTTCTTTTCTCCCAACATTTGGCACATAGTAGAGTCATATTTTTATGTCTTTTAGATGGGAAGCTTGAACCTGGGGCCAAGACATCAAGAGTAGAGCAGCAGGACATTTCAAAAGAAGATTAATCTCAAGGATTAGAGATGGAAGAACTTGCAAAGAGAAAGTCTATACCAGAAGAAATCTGGAAATCTAGAGGCCAGTTTAAGAATCAGCAGCTAAACAAGGGGAATAATCTAGGGTAGGAGATAGCTACCTGCACAAAAATTCCTACCAGAGAAAGAGATGTAGAATCTAATGAATTTGTGAGAATTTTTACTATAAGATCAATACTTGTTACAGAGCAGAGAGATCCTATAGAATTGTCATAAATATGGTACGTGTTGAAAGACACACAAACAAAACTCAGATTTAATTATACAAAGAAAGTATGATGGAAAAAAACCCTTGTAAATATAGTGAATGTGGGAGAACCTTCAGAGGCCGTGTCTTGTTCAGCATCAAAGAACTCATTGTGGAGAGAGAGACCCTATAAATCTACTGAATGTGGAAAGGGATTTAATCAGAGTTCCCACTTAAGAAATCTTCAGAAAACTCATATAGGAGAAAAGCCCTACAAATGCAGGAAGTGTGGGAAGGCCTTCATTTATTGCTCAGTTCTTAATTCAACATCAGAAAATTCACAGTGGAGAGAGACCTTATGAGTGTACTGAATGTGGCAAGACATTCAGTCGTAGTACACACCTTACTCAGCATCAAAGAATTCACACCAGTGAGAAGCCCTGTAAATGTCTTGAATGTGGCAAAGCTTTTAATCAGAACACACATCTTACTCTACATCAGAGAATCCATACTGGAGAGAAACCTTATGAATGCAATGAATGTGGTAGGTCCTTTAGTCAGAGTGCACATCTTACTCAGCATCAAAGAATGCATACAGGAGAAAAACCCTATGAATGTAATGAATGTGAGAAAGCCTTCCATGATCACTCAGCTCTTATTCAACATCATATTGTCCATACTGCAGAGAAACCCTATGAATGTCATGACTGTGGGAAAGCTTTCAGTTACTGTTCGGACCTCTTTCAACATCAGAGAATGCACACTGGAGAGAAACCATGCCAATGCAATGAATGTGGGAATGCCTTTAGTGATTATTCAGCCCTTATTCAGCATCATAGAACTCACACTGGAGAAAAGCCCTATGACTGTAATGAATGTGAGAAAGCCTTTGGTAACTATTCAGCTGTTATTCGACATCAAAGAACACATACAGGAGAAAAGCCTTATGAATGTAAGCAATGTGGAAAAGCCTTTAGCAGAAGCACATACCTTACTCAACATCGGAGAAGTCATACAAGAGAGAAACCATATAAATGCAATGAATGTGAGAAAACTTTCAGCCAGAGTTCATTCCTTACACAGCATACGAGGGTTCATACTGGAGAAAAACCCTACAAATGCAAGAATGTGGAAAAGCTTTTAGTGACCGCTCAGGACATATTCAGAGAACTCACACTGGAGAGAAGCCCTGTGAATGTAATGACTGTGGGAAACCTTTCAGTTTCTGTTCACCCCTAATTCAACATAAGAGAAATCATACCAGAAAGAAGCCCTATAAATGCACTGACTGTGGAAAAGCCTTCAGTGATTGGTTAGCACTTGTTCAACATCAGATAAATCACACTGGAGAAAATACCTATAAATGTACTGAATGTGGAAAAGCATTCAGTCAGAGTACACACCTCAAAAATCACCAGAAAACTCATACTAGTGAAAAATCCTATAAATGTAATGAATGTAGAAAGGCATTCAGTTACTGCTCTGGTCTTATTCAACATCAGGTCATTCATACTGTAGAAAAACCTTATGAATGCAGTAAATGTGGCAAAGCCTTTAGGCAGAGGACAGACCTTAAAAAACATCAGAAAATGCATACTGAAGAGAAACCCTATGAATGTAATGAATGTGGGAAAGCCTTTAGCCAGAGCACATATCTTACAAAACACCAAAAAATTCATAATGAAGAGAAATCAAATATACATACTGAGTGTGGGGAAACCATTAGACAAAACTCTTCTTTTTTACAACAATAAAAACTTCACGCTGGAGAGAAATTCTCTGAATGCCTTAAGAATTTGGTTAATATGGAGACCCTTCCCAGGGAAACAGAAGGAGGATCATAAAAACTGTTGACTGCTTAGAATGATCACATGGTTTAGTGGAGAGAGCATGTTTCTGGGTTTTAGAAGTCATGGATCTCAATCTCAGCTCTATTACTAACTAGATCTTTTACTTCGGGGTAAGTCACTTCATATCTTCAGGCCTTAATTTCCTCATCTGAAAAATTGGAAGGCCTGATTTGTTGAGCTTTAAGATCCTCAATTATTATATTTACTAGGAATTCAAGTTTCTATAAATGTGGTTCAGAATTGTGACTTATTTAATGTACATCAGGTGTGACTCACAAGTGAGCTTGTAGTAGCTATTAAGGAGTCAATAAAGATATAAAGCACATGTCATGTAGCTGTTTATTACCCTTGTATTACTTTTCTAAAATACATGTCACAAATATTGAAGAAAACTAAGAGAGAAAGTGGTATAAGTTCTATGAATTATTACATTAGGGGTTTGAGATCTTTTCTTGATTAAGAATATGGTGTTAGATAAAAACTGAGAAAAAAAGAATCAGATTGTTGATAGATAAAGGCTAAGTTACCTGGATTTCATTCAAGCCCAATCTTGCAATATAAACCCTACTAAGTTGAACATGGCAATCATCATGTTCCAGCTGAGAAGGGGCTAGAAAACATGACTTAATCAGGTATCTAGAAAGGATGAAATTGGAAAGTGCATTTGTTATTTCCACACCTAAATACGTAAAGGCCATGTAAATGAGAGTAAATTCTGAGATCTAATATGTCTAGAAAAGTCTGTTGTCTTTTTCCTATGGTTACAGAGACAATGGCCTGAAAATATGAAGATTTACCTCAGAAGACTGTAATTTAAAACTGATCATCTAGGGACAGGAAAAAGCCACTTGTTATGGAACTTATCCAGTGTGTGGCTTTGGAGACTTAGTGCAGACTTACTGAGTTTGGAGTTGGTTTTGGTGTCCAGGACAACTGCTTACACATAAGGATAAATAATGGTGAACCTGCTAGACAGTCATTGAGAAAACTTACACTTAAAGCAGCAGTGTTTAAGCTTTTGTGAATGTATATGTCTGTCTGAGAACCTATTACTTTCATAGACTTTCTCACTGGAATAATGCATGGCACATTCATATGATTTTGTGAACAGCTACAAAATGAATATGTATAAAATTGGTAGTACTACATACACATAAGTACTAATAATTAATTTGAAAGCATAATAGAAAAAGTATTCACAATAGCTGTAGAAATATGAAATATAGGAATGAGTTTAATAACAAATATACAAGACAACAAAAATGATTTAGAAATTTTTATGAGAAAAGGCTGATTCTTACATGAGGAATTATGTACCTTTATGGGATGAGTGAATAAAATTGTCAGTTAAAACCGTATTTGTAAGTTGAATTTAAGATGATTCTAATTTTAGTATGAAAGAAAAAAAGGGAGATGAGTGGGCAAAATATTTCCAAAATGTGATAATTCTGAGTTAGCATGGCAGGGGAACTGCAAAACAATTGATAGATCAATAAAGCACAAGAGAAAACACTGTAATTTTTTCAGTACATGAAAAAATTTAGCATATGAAATTCTAAATGAGGAGTGGTTCGATAATTCAGTAAGTTTTCAAAAAAGTAGCTAGTTGTTATAGAAAATACAGTTCCAAGATGGTTAAACATTAAATATAAAATTGAAATTATAAGAGAAGTAAATATATATACACAAATACTTAAACACTCGGGATTGTGGGAGCTTTCTGAAATATTCACAAAAAATAATTGATAGCTATCTCTACCAAAAGACACTAAAATTTATGTTTCCAAATACCTTAAAAACTGAAAAATCACGCCGGGCGCAGTGGCTCACGTCTGTAATCCCAGCACTTTGGGAAGCCGAGGCGGGCGGATCACAAGGTCAAGAAATGGAGACCGTCCTGGCTAACACGGTGAAACCCCGTCTCTACTAAAAATACAGAAAATTACGGGGCGTGGTGGCGGGCGCCTGTAGTCCCAGCTACTCCAGAGGCTGAGGCAGGACAATGGCGTGAACCCAGGAGGTGGAGCTTGCAGTGAGCAGAGATCGCGCCACTGCCCTCCTGCCTGGGTGACAGAGGGAGACTCCGTCTCAAAAAAAAAACCCAACTGAAAAATCAAATGACAGTTTGAAAAAAGAACTTTTCTGTGATATATATGATAGAAAAGAGATGTAATGAAATAAAACTCAAAAGGAAGAAGTTAAGGATCTGATACTGAAGAAATACAACGTGACCAATAAAACGTGAAAAAATATTTGGCCTAATTTGTTTTCAGAAAATTGTGGTTTAGAACAACTATTAGATACACTTTTTGTTTTAACAAATTCACAGAGTATTAAAAACAAATGCTACTCAGTTGTGGGGTTTGAGTATATTAATATACTGTTATGAATCCCATATTTATTGGTACAATATTTCTGGGGGCAGTTTGACTATATGCAACATGGGACTTAGAAATATTTACACTGGCTAATGTAGCATATTCATTTCTGGAAATGTATTTTAAGGATATATATACATAAGGATATACAGTCTTGGATATACATACAGACTTATCAACAAGGATTTGTTTAGATTAATTTTTATTGATACATAATTATATGTATTTATGAGGTACATGTGATATTTTGATGCATACAATATGTAATGATCAAATCAGGGTATTGAGGATATTCACTTCAAACACATTATTTCTTCGTATTAGGAACATTTTGAATTTTCTAGTTATTTTGAAATATAGTCAGGTGTTACTTAATGACATGATGTTTTCTGAGAAATGCATCATTGATACATATATTTTGATGTGCAAACATGATAGGATGTACTTACACAAACCTAGACGAAATAGTCTACCGTACACCTGAGCTAAGCTATATGATATTATTGTTCCTAGACTACAAACCTGTACAGCATGTTACTGTACTGAATGCTGCAGGCAATTGTAACACAGTGGTATTTGTGTATATAAACATTAAAAAGGTACAGTTAAAGTACAGTATAAAATATTTAAAAATGGTACACCTATATAGGGTACTAACCATGAATGGAACTGGCAGGCCTGGAAGTTGCTGTGTGTGGGTCAGTGAGTGAGTGGTGAGTGAATGTGAAGGCCTAGAACATTACTGTATACTACTGTAAACTTTTATAAACCCTGTACACTTAGGCTACACTAAATTTACTTTATAATTCTTCAATAATAAATTGATCTTACTATAAACTAAACTTAGTTTATAAACTTAAAAGCTTTTAATTTTTTAACTTTTAACTCATTTTAACTTTTTGACTCTGTAATAACACTTAGTTTAAAACACAAACACATGGTATAACTGTACAAATATATTCTTATTCTGTAAACTATTTCCTATTTTTAGCTTTATAAAAAAAATCCTTTAAAACTTTTTTTTAAAAAACTGAGTCACAAACACATACATTAGCCTAGGCCTACACAAACTTGGTATCATCAAGATGTCGCTAGACAGGTATTTTTCAGGTCCAGCATAATCTTATGGGACCATCACGTATGTGGTCCATCATTCACAGAAAAGTTATTATGTGGTGCATGACTATATACAATAAGTTATTGCTAACTATAGTCACCCTATTGTGCTATCACACACTAGAACTTAAGCCTTCTATCTGTGTGTAGCCACTGACCAACCTCTCTTCATTGCCTCACCACTTCCCAACCTCTGGTAACTATCATTCTACTCTCTACGTCTATGAGATCAGCCTTTTGAGCTCCCATGTATGAATGAGAACATGCAATATTTGTCTTTCACTGCCTGGGTTACTTCACTTAACATGATGACCTCCAGTTCTATTCACATTGCTGCAAATGTCAGAATTTCACTCTTTTTATGGCTGAATAGTATTCTATTATGTATATATATCACATTTTCTTTATTTATCCATTCAAGAACACTTGTTGATTCCATATCTTCACTATTGTGAATAGTACTGCAATAAACATAGGGTGCAGATATCCCTTTGATATACTGATTTATTTTCCTTTCGATAAATGCACAGTAGTGGGATTGCTGGATCATATGGTAGTTCTGTTTTTAGTTTTCTAAGAAACCTCCATTCTATTGTCCATAATGACTGTACTAATTAATATTCCCACCAACAGTGTATAAGAGTTCCCTTTGGTCTGCATCCTCACCAGCATTTATTTTTTTTTAATAGCCATTCTGAGGTGAGATGATACCACATCATGGTTTTGATTTGCATTTCCCTGATAATGAATGTTGTTGAGCATTGTTTCATATACCTATTGCTCATTTGTACATCTTCTTTTGAGACATGTCTACTCAGATACTTTGTCTACTTTTTAATAGGATTATTGTTTTGTGGTTTTTCTTTTGCTCTTATATGAGTTCCTTGTATATTCTGGATGCTAATCCTTTGTTGGACAAATAGTTTGCAAATATTTTCTTCCATTCTACAGGTTGTCCCTTTGCTCTGTTGGTTGAATTTTTTGCTGTGCAGAAGCTTTGAGTTTAATGTAGTTTCATTTGTCTGTTTTTGGTTTTGTTGTCTGTGCTTTGGAAGTGTTGGCTATAAAATATTTGCCTAGACTAAAGCCCTGAAGCATTTCCACTGTGATTTATTTTAGTAGATTTATAGTTTGGGGTCTTATGTTTAAGTCCTTAATCCATTTTGAGTTGATTTTTGTATATGGCAAGAGATAGGAGTCTAGTTTCATTCTTTTGCATAAGAATATCCAGTTTTCCCAGCATCATTTCTTGAAGAGGTTGTTCTTTCCCAATGTATGTTCTTGTCATCTTTGTTGAAAATCAGTTGGCTGTAAATATATGGGTTCATTTGGGGATTCTCTGTTCTGTTGCATTGGCCTATGTGTCTGCTTTTATACCAGTACCATGCTGTTTTGGTTACTATAGCTTTATAGTATATTTTCAAGTCAAGTAGTGTGATGCCTTCCAGCTTTGTTCTTTTTGCTTAGTATTGCCTTGGCTATTTGAGTTTTTTGTGGTTCTATATGGATTTTAGGATTTTTTTTCTATTTATTTGAAGAATGTAATTGGTTTAGGGTTTGCATTGAATTTGTAGTTTGCTTTGGGTGGTATGGTCATTCTAATAATATTAATTTTTCTAATTTATGAGCAAGTGATGTCTATATTTGTTTGCCCTCTTCAATTGTTTTTCATCAGCGTTTCATAGTTTTCCTTGTAGAGGTCTTTCAACTCCTTGGCTAAATTTATTCCTAGGTATTTTATGTTTACATTTTATGTTGTAGTTGTCATAAATGGGATTTTGTTCTTGATTTATTTTTCAGCTAGTTCATTGTTGATGTGTTGAAATGCAACTAACATTTGTATGTTAATTTTTATATCCTGCAATTTTGCTAAATTCATTTATCAGTTCTACAAGTTTTCTGGTGGAGTCTTTAGGCTTTTCTAGATATAAGATCATGATGTCTGCAGAGAGGTGCAATTTGACTTCCTCTTTTCCAATTTGGATGACTTTTCTTTCTTTTGTCTAGCTACTCTACCTAGTACTTTCAGTACTAGGTTGAGTAGGAGTGGTGAATGTGGACATCTTTTTTTATTGGGGTGCTCAGACCCAACACCAGGTCTTGGGGGCTACAAAGTCCGGCAGAGTCAAAGGAATGACACAAGACAAGTTAAGAATACACAGGGTAGGTCCAGGGCACCAACACCAGTATGGAGGCCGTGAAGGCCCCGAGCTCTAGGAGCCCACACTGTTTATTGGTAATCAAACAAAGAAGCAGGTGGTGAGGATGTGCGGACGTGGGGGTAGACAGGTGAGGACGTGAAGACGTGGGGGTAGAAAGATAGCAGTGCATCAAATGTAGATATGACAGTTTAGCATATGCTCTGCTACTTGAGATAAGGGAGAAGAGGTCCTTCTAATTCAAGATACAATGAATTTACAATCTTGAGAGAGCAAGGAACAAGGGGCCAGTGAGTCTGGACACATTCCAGAGGCTAGGAGGGGCCCTGAGCCCTGGGTTCTCTCCAAGCCACAAGGAGTTTTATGCCCTGGGCTTAGATTGTAGTGCGGCAGGGCACCCTTCCACGCTTTGGCACAGAGTTTGGTGTTCCATAGGCCATGAGGGGTTTTAGACCTTGGACCCAGGACATGCTCCAACACTCTTACATTATGTCAGACAAGTGGGCCTTGCCTCAGCCCTTCCACCAGCACTTTTCTTGTGTCAGTTCTTAAAAGAAAGGCTTTCAGTTTTTCCCCATTCAGTATAAGGTTACCTGTGGATTTGTCATATATGGCCTTTATTATGTTAAATTATGTTCTTTCTATGCCTAATTGGTTGAGAGTTTTTATCATGAAGTGATGTTGAATTTTATCAATGCATTTTCTGCATCTGTTGAGATGATCATATGATTTTTGCCCTTCATTCTCTTGATGTAATATATCACATTTATTGATTTGTGTACACTAAGCCATGTCTGCATCCCTGGGATAAATCCATTTAACTATGATATATTCTCTTTTTGACGTGTTGTTGGATTTGGTTTGCTAGTATTTTGTTGAGAATTTTTGTATCTATGTTTATGTGGGATATTGGCCTGTAGTTTTGTTGTTGCTGTGTCCTTGTCTGATTTTGGTATCAGGGTAATGCTAGTCTTGTAAAATGACTTAAGAAGAATTCTCTCCTTCAGATTTTTGGAATAACTTTAGAAGAATTGGTATTAGTTCTTATTTACGAATTTGGTAGAATTCAGCAGTAAAGCCATTTTCTCATAGGCTGTTCTTTGTTGGGAGACTTTTTCTTACTGATTTAATCTTGTTACTCATTGTTGGTCTGTTTAGGTTGTCTGTTTCAATCTTGATAGGATGTATGTGTCCAGAAATTTATCTGTTTCTAGGCTTTCTACTTCATTAGCATATAATTGTTCATAGTAGTCTCTAATGATCCTTTGTATTTCTTTAGTATCAGTTGTAATGTTTTCTTCTTAGTTTCTGATTGTATTTATCTGGATCTTCTCTTGCTCTTGGTTAGCCTAGCTAGTGGTTTATTAATTTTGTTAATCTTTAAAAACTTTTTGTTTCATTGATCCCTGTGATTTTTTCAGTCTTTATTTCATTTAGTTCTGCTTGGATCTTTATCATTTATATTAATTTGAGATTTGGTTTGTTCTTGATTTTTCTATCCTTGAGGTGCATCACTAGTTTGTTTATTTAAAATCTTTCCAGTTATGTAGGCATTTAGTGCTACAAACTTGCCTCTTAATACTGTTTTTGCTGTGTCCCATAGGATTTGGCCAGTTGTGTTTCTATTTTCATTTATTTCAATAAGTCTTTTTTCTTCTTAATTTCTTCACTGGCCCAGTGGTCATCCAGGAGCATGTTTAATTTCCATGTATTTTTAGTTTTCAAAATTCCCCTTGTTATTGATTTCTAGTTTTATTGCATTGTGGTCTGAAAAGATACTTGATATTTTGACTTTTAAAAATGTGTTGAGATTTGTTTTGTGGCCTAACATATGGTCTATCCTGGAGACCATACGTTCCAGATGCTGATGAGAAGGACGTGTGTTCTGCAGCTGTTGGATGAGATGTTCTGTAAATGTTGTGTTAGGTCCATTTGGTCTGTAGTGCAGATTAAGTCCAATGTTTATTGATTTTCTGTCTAGATGATCTGTCCAGTGATGAAAGGGAGATGCTGAAGCCCCAAACTATTATTTTATTGAGATCTCGCTCTTTAGCTCTAATGATATCGGCTTTATACATCAGGGTGCTCCAGTGTTGGGTGCATATATATTTGCAATTGTTATATCATTTTGCTGAATTTATCCCTTCATCATTATATAATTATATAAACTATGTACATTCAAGGTTATTATTGATAGATGAGGACTTATTCCTGCCATTTTGTTTATTGTGTCCTGATTGTTTTGTATATTCCTTGTTCCTTTCTCTTTTATTCTTTACCTTTACAATTTTTTTTTTTGGTAGTGGTAACTTTGACTCCCTTCTCATTTGTCTATCCATTCTACCAGTGAGTTTTATACTTCTCTGTGTTTTTATGATGGTAGATAGTATCCTTTTATTTTCAGATGTAGGATTGCCTTAAGCATTTCTTGTAGGACTGATGAGTTTCCTCAGTTTTTGCTTGTCTGGGAAAGACTTTCTTTATTCTACATTTTTAAGGATAGCTTTGCTGGGTATGGTAGACTTGGCTGACAGTTTTGGATTTTCTTTTCCCTTTCAGCACTTTGAATTTCTCATCCCATTCTCTCCTGAATTTCTGCACAGAAAAATTCCCTGTCAGTTTGATGGTGATTCCCTTTTATGTGACTCGATGCTTTTCTTTTGCTGTTCTTAGAATTCTTTGTCTTTAACTTTTGACAGTTTGACTATAACCTGCCTTGGAGAAGACCTTTTTGGATTCAGTCTATTCAGGGATCTTTGGTCTTTTTGTATGTAGTTGTCTACATGTCTTTCAAGCCTTAGGAATTTTTCAGATATTATTTTATTAAATAAGTTTTCTATGCCTCTTTCCATGTGTTCTCCTCTTAGAATTCCCAGAATTCCAATATTTGGTCACTTTATGGTGTCCCATATGTTATATAGACTTTTATCATTCTTTTTTATTTTTATTTATTTATTTTTTTGGTGTGACTGGGTTATTTCAAAGGACCTGTCTTCAAGTTTGGAAATTATTTTTTCTGCTTGACTTGATCTATTGTTGAAGCCCTTGATTGTATTTTCAATTTTAGTCATTGAATTCCAGGATTTCTGTTTGGTTCCTTTTTATGATATCTCTTTATTGAATTCCTCATTCAGGTCATTAACTGTTATTCTGATTCCTTTGTATTGTTCATCTTATTTTTTGGTTTGTTTTTGAGATGGAGTCTTGCTCTGTTGCCCAGGCCGGAGTGCAGTAGTGTGATCTCAGCTCACTGCAACCTCCACCTCCCGGATTCAAGCGATTCTCCTGCCTCAGCCTCCTGAGTAGCTGGGATTACAGGCACGTGCCACCATGCCTGGCTAATTTTTGTATTTTTAGTAGAGACAGGGTTTCACCGTGTTAGCCAGGATAGTCTTGATCTCCTGACCTCGTGATCCACCTGCCTTAGCCTCCCAAAGTGCTGGGATTATAGGCATGAGCCACCGTGTCCAGCCTCACTGAGTTTCTTTAATATCATTATTTTAATTTTTTTAGGCATTTCATAGATTTTTCATTGGTAACTATTACTGAATAATTACTGTTTTCTTTTGGAGATGTCATGTTTCTTGCTTTTTTTATGTTTCTCATGCCCACGTTGATATCTATACATCTGGAGTAACAGTCACTTCTTCCAATTTTGTGGATTGCCTTTTGTAGGGAAAAAAAAATTTTCCTTTAAAGGTTATCCATATTGTTGGCTGGGTATCATGCTTTGGTGTTGATTCTAGATGGGCACAGTAGTATAGTTTCTATGGCTGTAATCAGTGTCAGTAATGTCTATGATTTTCTCAGTGGCTTATGTTTCAGTTGTTAATGAAGGCTGTGGTGAGGCTTTGCTAGGGATGGAAATGCCAGGTGGGCTGGTCCTTAAGCACCAGTGTTGGTGGTAGTGGGCTGGATGTGCCAGTCCATGGGCCCTTGAGTGGGCCAGTGTTTGGGCCTCCAGTTGGCTTGCTTGGGTGCTAGCAGTGACAGCAATGGACCAGGTGGGCAGGTCCTTGGGCCCTCACATGGTGTGTGCAGGGTCACTGGTGGCAATGATGGTAGACCAATCTTTGGGACCCCAAGCAATGCACATGGCACCAGCAGTGGCAACAGCAGACCAGGTGAGCTAGTCTCCAGGGCCCTGGGTGGCACATGTGGGTGACTGCCAGTGGCTATGGTAGTGGCAGGCTGGGTGGGCTAGTCCCTGGGTCCCTGGGAGGCATATGTGGACACTGGCAGAAGATGAAATGTGCTTGTCTTACACCTCTGAATGGCACACATGTATGCCAGTAGTGGTGGGCAAGGTAGGCCTATCTCCAGGCCTCCAGACAGCATGCATGGACAGCAGTGACAGACAGGGTGGGTCAATCTCCAGATCCTTAGATAACATTCTTGGGCACCAGTGGTGGTGGTGGTCAGCTGGGCAGACCTGCCCTCTGGCCCCTGGATGGCACACATCACCACCAGTTGCAGTAGGCAGGGCAGTTCAATACACAGGCCTGTAGATGGTGCACTCAGGCACTGTTGGCAACCGGTGGAGTTGGCCTGTCCTCAGGCCCCAAAACAGTATGCGAGTGGACCAGTCCTCAGGGTCCTTGAAGGTACATGCAGGTGTGTGGTGCCCCAGCCCTGAAAGAGGTAGGGTTGCTGTCAGTGGCAGTAGCCCTAAGCAGATGGCTTTCATGATCTGGGGAATACATGGTTCAGCTCCTTTTATTCTGGGGACACTCTCTCTAGTGTGTGCACTGCTCACTTCCCAGGGTGTAAGACACTGTGAACAACAGTCCTGGGGACCTGGCTGCACTGCTGGATCCATCCAGCATAATGACACTGAAGCCCTCTGGGTGGGCATGAGTATGTAAGCAGGGTTTTAGGGATGTGGAGATGCAGAGGCTGTGGAGTTCCAGGGTAGGATGTAGTCTAGTGGGGGCTGGGGTCTCAATATAGTACCATGCTGCAGCTGCTTGGGTCTCAGGTTTGTGGGACCCAGCACAAACTCCCTCTGTGGAGCAATGCCATTCTGTGAACTCCAGGCAGCTCCCTATACAAGTCTCAGGGCCTGTGAGGGCCAAGGGACTCTCTTGTGGCTGGCTAGGATTCCAGGAGTCCATCGTGGGAATCTGGACTGTTGGCATTCTCTCCCTTACTTTCCCCTACTCCTCCTGCAATGAGGACTTCCTCCCAGCTCTGAGCTGATCCAGCTTGGCCAGCTGCTTTCCTTTCTTCTTCTTTCATGCCTCGGAGGTTCCCTGTCACTTCCCTGCTGAATTCCCTTTTAGAAGCTGTTATTTTACATGTTGTTATTTACTCACTGTTTTAATCCTTCTGTGTAAAGAGGCTAGTGCTGGGTGCCTCTAGTCAGGGATCTTCAAGCCCCCTCTCAATGAGGATTTTTTTTTTTTTTTTTTTTTTTTTTGAGATGGAGTCTCAGTCTGTCTCATAGGCTGGAGTGCAATGGTGCAATTCCAGCTCACGCAGTCTTGACCTCCCTGGGCTCAGGTGATCCTCCCACCTCAGTCTCCCAGGGAAGCTGGGACTATAGCTGAGACTATAGGCATGCGCCACCATGCCCAGTTAATTTTTTTATTTTTGGTAGAGACAGGGTTTTTCCAGGTTGCCCAGACTGGTCTCAAACTCCTGGACTTAAGCAATCCACCTGCCTTAGCCTCCTAAAGTGCTAGGATTATAGACGTGAGCCATTGCCCCTGACCACAACAAGGATTTTTAATTTAACTTTGCTACATGGATGAAAAGCTAGAAACAACCAATTGGTGTTTCACAGTGGGAAACTGGTTAAATGAGCTGGAATATTGTAGAATCTTTAAAAATAATAGTATAGAATATTCAGCAAAAATTAATATAAAGCAATAAAACAGGTTAAAACTAAGTATAGTGTGTGTATATATATATATAAATAATGTATATAATCACTGGAATTATATGCAACAAAATGTGGAACTTTATTGGTTATCATATTATTTTCCAATCTTTCCTTAATTTACATGTATTATTTTATATGCAGAGAAACTTTTTTTTTTTTAAAGGAACTTGGTAACTAAGCAAATTTGATGGTCTTGGAATATAAGAATACTTTAGGGAATTATTATACAATGAATTTTTAAAGTATTAATATTAATTAAATGTAAGATTGTCATGCACCTATAATCATATGGCTTTTTTGTTGTTGCTGTTTCAACCTAAGAAAATTCATTTACTTAATTCCCCATACAGCAAATACCATCCTACTCACTGAAACACATTTCAGTGACTTTCACTTCTACTTCCCAACACTTTTACCATGTGGCAACTGCAACTGGAATATCCTCATTTATTTTTCTTTTTTTTTAAATTTTTTATTATTATTATACTTTAAGTTCTAGGGTACATGTGCACAACGTGCAGGTTTGTTACGTATGTATACATGTGCCATGTTGGTGTGCTGTACCCATTAACGCATCATTTACATTAGGTATATCTCCTAATGTTATCCCTCCCCCCGTCCCCTCCCTACAATAGGCCCCAGTGTGTGATGTTCCCCTTCCTGTGTCCAAGTGATCTCATTGTTCAATTCCCACTTATGAGTGAGAACATGTGGTGTTTGGTTTTCTGTTCTTGTGATAGTTTGCTGAGAATGATGGTTTCCAGCTGCATCCATGTCCCTACGAAGGACACAAACTCATCCTTTTTTATGGCTGCATAGTATTCCATGGTGTATATGTGCCACATTTTCTTAATCCAGTCTGTCACTGATGGACATCTGGGTTGATTCCAAGTCTTTGCTATTGTGAATAATGCTGCAATAAACATACATGTGCATGTGTCTTTATAGCAGCATGATTTATAATCCTCTGGGTATATCCCCAGTAATGGGATGGCTGGGTCAAATGGTATTTCTAGTTCTAGATCCTTGAGGAATCGCCACACTGTTTTCCACAATGGTTGAACTAGTTTACAGTCCCACCAACAGTGTAAAAGTGTTCCTATTTCTCCACATCCTCTCCAGCACCTGTTGTTTCCTGACTTTTTAATGATTGCCATTCTAAGTGGTGTGAGATGGTATCTCATCGTGGTTTTGGTTTGCATTTCTCTGATGACAAGTGATGATGAGCATTTCTTTATGTGTCTGTTGGCTGCATAAATGTCTTCTTTTGAGAAGTGTCTGTTCATATCTTTCACCCACTTTTTGATGGAGTCATTTGTTTTGTTTTGTTTTGTTTTGTTTCTTGTAAATTTGTTTGAGTTCTTTGTAGGTTCTGGATATTAGCCCTTTGTCAGATGAGTAGATTGCAAAAATTTTCTCCCATTCTGTAGGTTGCCTGTTCACTCTGATGGTAGTTTCTTTTGCTGTGCAGAAACTCTTTAGTTTAGTTAGATCCCATTTGTCAATTTTGGCTTTTGTTGCCATTGCTTTTGGTGTTTTAGACATTAAGTCCTTGCCCATGTCTATGTCCTGAATGGTATTACCTAGGTTTTCTTCTAGGGTTTTTATGGTTTTAGGTCTAACATTTAAGTCTCTAATCCATCTTGAATTAATTTTCGTATAAGGAGTAAGGAAAGGATCCAGTTTCAGCTTTCCACTTATGGCTAGCCAATTTTCCCAGTGTCATTTATTAAATAGGGAATCCTTTCCCCATTTCTTGTTTTTCTCAGGTTTGTCACAGATCAGATGGCTGTAGATGTGTGGTATTATTTCTGAGGGCTCTGTTCTGTTCCATTGGTCTATATATCTGTTTTGGTACCAGTACCATGCTGTTTTGGTTACTGTAGCCTTGTAGTATAGTTTGAAGTCAGGTAGCATGATGCCTCCAGCTTTGTTCTTTTAGCTTACAATTGTCTTGGCAATGTGGGGTCTTTTTCGGTTCCATATGAACTTTAAAGCAGTTTTTTCCAAGTCTGTGAAGAAAGTCATTGGTAGCTTAATGGGGATGGCATTGAATCTATAAATTACCTTGGGCAGTATGGTCATTTTCACAATATTGATTCTTCCTATCCATGAGCATGGTATGTTCTTCCATTTGTTTATGTCCTCTTTTATTTCACTGAGCAGTGGTTTGTAGTTCTCCTTAAAGAGGTCCTTTACATCCCCTGTAAGTTGGATTCCTAGGCGTTTTATTCTCTTTGAAGCTATTGTGAATGGGAGTTCATTCATGATTTGGGTCTCTGTTTATCTGTTAGTGGTGTATAAGAATGCTTGTGATTTTTGCACATTGATTTTGTATCCTGAGACTTTGCTGAAGTTTCTTATCAGCTTAAGGAGATTTTGGGCTGAGACAATGGGGTTTTCTAAATATACAATCATGTCATCTGCAAACAGGGACAATTTGACTTCTTCTTTTCCTAGCTGAATACCCTTTATTTCTTTCTCTTGCCTGATTGCCCTGGCCAGAACTTCCAATACTATGTTGAATAGGAGTGGTGAGAGAGGGCATCTCTGTCTTGTGCCAGTTTTCAGAGGGAATGCTTCCAGTTTTTGCCCATTCAGTATGATATTGGCTGTGGGTTTGTCATAAATAGCTCTTATTATTTTGAGATATGTTCCATCAATACTGAATTTATTGAGAGTTTTTAGCATGAAGGGCTGTTGAATTTTGTCAAAGGCCTTTTCTCCATCTATTGAGATAATCATGTGGTTTTTGTCTTTGGTTGTGTTTATATGCTGGATTACATTTATTGATTTTTGTATGTTGAACCAGCCTTGCATCCCAGGGATGAAACCCACTTGATCATGGTGGATAAGCTTTTTGATATGCTGCTGGATTTGGTTTGCCAGTATTTTCTTGAGGATTTTTGCATCGATGTTCATCAGGGATATTGGTCTAAAATTCTCTTTTTTTGTTGTGTCTCTGCCAGGCTTTGGTATCAGGATGATGTTGGCCTCATAAAATGAGTTAGGGAGGATTCCCTCTTTTTCTATTGATTGAAATAGTCTCAGAAGGAATGGTACCAGCTCCTCCTTGTACCTCTGGTAGAATTCAGCTCTGAATTCTTCTGGTCCTGGACTTTTTTTGGTTGGTAGGCTATTAATTATTGCCTTAATTTCAGAGCCTGCTATTGGTCTATTCAGGGATTCAACTTCTTCCTGGTTTAGTCTTGGGAGAGTGTAAGTGTCCAGGAAATTATCCATTTCTTCTAGGTTTTCTAGTTTATTTGCGCAGAGGTGTTTATAGTATTCTCTGATGGTAGTTTGTATTTCTTGGGGTCGGTGGTGATATCCCCTTTATCATTTTTTATTGTGTCTATTTGATTCTTCTCTCTTTTCTTCTTTATTACTCTTGCTAGTGGTCTATCAATTTTGTTGATCTTTTCAAAAAGTCAGCTCCTGGATGCATTGATTTTTTGGAGGGTTCTTTGTGTCTCTATCTCCTTCAGTTCTGCTCTGATCTTTGTTATTTCTTGCCTTCTGCTAGCTTTTGAATGTGTTTGCTCTTGCTTCTCTAGTTCTTTTAATTGTGATGTTAGGGTGTCAATTTTAGATCTTTCCTACTCTCTCATGGGCATTTAGTGCTATAAATTTCCCTCTACACACTGCTTTAAATGTGTCCCAGAGATTCTGGTATGTTGTATCTTTGTTCTCATTGGTTTCAAAGAACATCTTTATGTCTGCCTTCATTTTTTATATACCCAGTAGTCATTTGGGAGCAGGTTGTTCAGTTTCCATGTAGTTGAGCAGTTTTGATTGAGTTTCTTAGTCCTGAGTTCTAGTTTGATTGCACTGTGGTCTGAGAGATAGTTTGTTATAATTTCTGTTCTTTCAATTTGCTGAGGAGTGCTTTACTTCCAACTATGTGGTCAATTGTGGAATAAGTGCGATGTGGTGCTGAGAAGAATGTATATTCTGTTGATTTGGTGTGGAGAGTTCTGTAGATGTCTATTAGGTCTGCTTGGTGCAGAGTTGAGTTCAGTTCCTGGATATCCTTGTTAACTTTCTGTCTCGTTGATCTGTCTAATGTTGACAGTGGGGTGTTAAAGTCTCCCATTATTATTGCATGGGAGTCTAAGTCTCTTTGTAAGTCTCTAAAGACTTGCCTTATGAATCTGGATGCTCCCATATTGGGTGCATATATATTTAGGATAGTTAGCTCTTCCTGATGAATTGATCCCTTTACCATTATGTAATGGCCTTCTTTGTCTCTTTTGATCTTTGATGGTTTAAAGTCTGTTTTATCAGAGACTAGGATTGCAACCCCTGCTTTTTTTTGTTTTCCATGTGCTTGGTAAATCTTCCTTCATCCCTTTATTTTAAGCCTATGTGTGTCTCTGCATATGAGATGGGTCTCCTGAATACAGCAAACTGATGGGTCTTGACTCTTTATCCAATGTGCCAGTCTGTGTCTTTTAATTGGACAATTTAGTCCATTTACATTTAAGGTTAATATTGTTATGTGTGAACTTGATCCTGTCATTATGATATTAGCTGGTTATTTTGCTCGTTAGTTGATGCAGTTTCTTCCTAGCATCGATGGACTTTACATTTTAGCATGTTTTTGCAATGGCTGGTATCAGTTGTTCCTTTCCATGTTTAGTGCTTCCTTCAGGATCTCTTGTAGGGCAGGCCTGGTGGTGACAAAATCTCTAAGCATTTGCTTGTCTGTAAAGGATTTTATTTCTCCTTCACTTATGAAACTTAGTTTGGCTGGATATGAAATTCTGGGTTGAAAATTCTTTTCTTTAAGAATGTTGAATATTGGCCCCCACTGTCTTCTGGCTTGGAGAGTTTCTGCTGAGAGATCTGCTGTTAGTCTGATGGGCTTCCCTTTGTGGGTAACCCGACCTTTCTCTCTGGCTGCCCTTAACATTTTTTCCTCTTTTCAACTTTGGTGAATATGACAATTATGTGTCTTGGAGTTGCTCTTCTTGAGGAGTATCTTTGTGGCATTCTCTGTATTTCCTGAATTTGAATGTTGGCCTGCCTTACTAGGTTGGGGAAGTTCTCCTGGGTAATATCCTGCAGAGTGTTTTCCAACTTGGTTCCATTTTCCCCATCAGTTTCAGACACACCAATCAGACGTAGATTTGGTCTTTTCACATAATCCCACATTTCTTGGAGGCTTTGTTCATTTCTTTTCACTCTTTTTTCTCTAAATTTCTCTTCTCGCTTCATTTCATTCATTTGATCTTCAATCACTGATAATCTTTCTTCCAGTTGATCGAGTCGGTTACTGAAGCTTGTGCATTTGTCACGTAGTTCTCGTGTCATGGTTTTCATCTCTATCAGTTCTTTTAAGGTCTTCTCTGCATTGATTATTCTACTTATCCATTCATCCATTCTTTTTTCAAGGTTTTTAGTTTCTTTGCGCTGGTTACATAATTCCTCCTTCAGCTCTGAGAAGTTTGATCAATTGAAACCTTCTTCTCTCAACCCATCAAAGTCATTCTCCATCTAGCTTTGTTCCGTTGCTGGCGATGAGCTGCATTCCTTTGGAGGGGGAGATGTGCTCTGATTTTTTGAATTTCTGGCTTTTCTGCACTGCTTTTTCACCATCTTTGTGGTTTTGTCTGCCTTTGGTCTTTGATGATGGTGATGTACTGATGGGGTTTTGGTGTGGGTGTCCTTTCTGTTTGTTAGTTTTCCTTCTAACAGTCAGGACCCTCAGCTGCAGGTCTGTTGGAGTTTGCTTGAGGTCCACTCCAGACCCTGTTTTCCTGGGTATCAGCAGTGGAGGCTGCAGAAGATAGAATATTGCTGAACAGTGAGTGTTGCTGTCTGATTATTGTGCTGGGAGCTTCGTCTCAGGGTGTACCCAGCCTTGCGAGGTGTGATGTGTCCATCTGCACCTAGTGGGGGATATCTCCCAGTTAGTCTACTCAGGGGTCAGGGACCCACTTGAGCAGGCAGTCTGTCCGTTCTCAGATCTGAACATCTGTGCTGGGAGAACCACTGCTCTCTTCAAAGCTGTCAGACAGGGACTTTTACATCTGCAGAGGTTTCTGCTGCTTTTTGTTTAGCTATGCCCTGTTCCCAGAGGTGGAGTCTACAGAGGCAGGCAGGCCTCCTTGAGCTGCGGTGGGCTCCACCCAATTCGAGCTTCCAGGCGGCTTTGTTTATCTACTTAAGCCTTAGCAATGGTGGGCGCCCCTCCCCCAGCCTCACTGCCACCTTGCAGTTAGATCTCCAACTGCTGTGCCAGCAATGAGGGAGGCTCCATGGGCATGGGACCCTCTGGGCCAGGTGTGGGATATAATCTTCTGGTGTGCCGTTTGCTAAGACCTTTGGTAAAGCACAGTATTAGGGTGGGAGTTACCCGATTTTCCAGGTGTTGTGTGTCTCAATTTCCCTTGGCTAGGGAAAGGAATTCCTTTCCCCATTGCACTTCCCAGGTGAGGCGATGCCTCGCCCTGCTTCAGCTCTCGCTGGTCGGGTTGCACCCGCAGACCAGCATCAACTGTCCGACACACCCCAGTGAGATGAACCTGGTACCTCAGTTGAAAATGCAGAAATCACCCATCTTCTGTGTTGCCCACGCTGGGAGCTGGAGGCTGGAACTGTTCCTATGCGGCCATCTTGGGTGCCACCCCTCATTTGTTTTTCTTACTCTTGCCTCTTTCAAACTTCTCATGGCCGGCCTAGCACATACATAGTTTTAGTTTATTATTATTTGCCTTCATCAGCTCCATTCAACATTCATCTCTTCTTTTTTTGAATTTCTGTAGTGTATATTCTCATGGTGTTTAGTGCTTATTGGTACTGTGATGTTCAGTAACAAGTTCTTTGAGGGTAGGGTCCATACATTAGAGTTTTAGAACTTCACAGAAGCTAAGGAGAAGTAGAGATTTACAAGATGCTCGGTGAATTTTCACTGACCCAGGAAGAGTGTTGTAATATTGACTGCATAAGGGAGGATGCTTTAGTAACATTGACTGAAAGTGAGTTCTGTGATAACAAGACCATAAGGAAGGCAGGCACTTTATTTGATTTGCAAGATGAGTCTTAGAACTGTTTGGTTCAACTCACAAATATATAACCACATCTATCTTTCACTATGTATTTATATATTTAAATATATATACTTATATGTATATATTTAAAATGAATTAAATCAAAATTTACAGTGATTACTCAAATCAAAGTTGAAGCTACCCAGCAATCTTTTATTTCTTTAAATAGACAACTAAGGTACAGAAATGGTATGGTCTGAATGTTTGCATCCATACAAAATTCATATGTTGAAACCTAATCCCCAATGTGGTGATATTGAGAGCTGTATCCTTTGAGAGATAATCAGTTAATGAAGGCTACCCTCATGAATAAAATTATTCCTTTTATAAAAGAAGCATGGGGGAGCTTGTTTACCATTTGGGCCATGCAAGGACACATAGAAGACATCATCTATCAAGCAGAGAGCAAGCCCTCATCAGACACCAAATCTGCTGGCACCTTGATCTTGAACTTTCCAGCCCTCAAAACTGTGAACAATACATTTCTGTTGTTTATGAATTACTTAGTCTAAGGTATTTTTAAATAGCATTCTGAATAAATTAAGACAATAGATGTAGGTCTCCATAATAATTTCTAACTTCTATACTTAACACAACTGTCTTGGAATTTTTTACTTGATATGCTCAATTATCTCTAGCAACTGACCACCAAACTCCAGCTATAGACACTGAACCTTCATGCCTAATTTATTCTGGTATGTTCTTCCATAGCTTATTCAAAAATAACTTTGGAAATAACTCTTCCATTGAAATAGTGAATCACTTAGTTGGTTTGGTCTTCATGAAGTATCCATTTGCTTTTTCCTGTTTATGAGAGGAGCCTGTTAATCTTTATTAATGTAAAATAACTTCTTCCATTTCTCTTTACGTGCATGTTTTAACATACTAAGGTTATTTGTTATACCTAGTTGATTTCCATTCAGGTTTGGCTCTGTACTCAGAAGTTGTTAGTATATAGGAATATATCTTATAACAGACTCAAAATATCAGTGGTTACACAAAGTTTAAGGACAAAAGCCACCCAGAATTCACAGATATAAGAAGTCCATAATAGCAAGAACATAGGATCTTGCAATCTCATTGCTCCATCATCTTCAACCTATGCTTACATTTTGAGGTTAAGGCATCTTGCCTGTTTTCAAGCTGGCAGGAATTGAAAGATGACACTTTCCCATTAGAGGCATGACCTATGGGTTTTGTGCAATATTTTAATATATATTCCATTGACCATAAATGAGTCATATTACCTCATGTACCTGTGATGAGAATAAGGAAAGTTTCAAATGACTTTAAAGGGAAACATGATAATAAGCAGTCAGCAGAGGTCTTAAAGTGGTTGTAACTCTTATCAGTTACATTTCAATAGAAAATGACCTGGTTTCAGCTGGGTGCATTGGTTCATGCATATAATCCTAGCACTTTGGGAGGCTGAGGATGGTGGATAACTTGAGCTCAAGAGTTTGAGACCAGCTTGGGCAACATGGCAAAACCCTGTCTCTACAAAAATATATAAAAATTAGCTGGGTGTGGTGGTGTGTGAAAAGAAAATGATCTGGTTTCATCATAAAGTCATTGACCATGAATTCAGGCAGGAGGGTAGGTTGGTAGGTTACATGTCCCAGTAGGGTAGCTCAATCCTTGGAGAAGTGAAAAGGTTAAGAGAAAGTGCCTCTATGGGGCAGGTACATGCTCAGAAGGTACAGACATAGTCAAGATGTAGGAGGTTGTCCTTTTCCCAAAAACGTGGTTTTGAGCTTAATCTTAAATTATTAACTTTTAATAGACCTTTCTTCCCAAGTGATGTGCCCAAATCTGGGCAGCAAGCTGAATACGAGCACCTGCAAAGCAAACACATTACAAAGGAAATCTAAATCATTTTTCAAGAAAGGTGAAGGTTTTTTGCTTTCTTAAATAACCATGTACTCTCCACCCAAATCTGTCAGGGAAGTTGGAGCATTTGTTTTACTCTAACTTACCTGGAAATCAAAGTCATTTCCCTTCAGTCTAGTACAGACATGAAACTTGTTAACCAGACTCAATCTGGTGAACGCCCCCGACAGGATAATGTTGAAGAGTTCTCTTAAACGGAATGCACATTTGCGAGAAGCAGTATAGGAAATGGTTAAGGGCAGGCTGGGTACGATGGCTCACGCCTGTAACCCAGCACTTTGGGAGGCCGAGATGGCAGATCACGAGGTCAGGAGTTCAAGACCAGCCTGGCCAACATGGTGAAACCCCGTCTCTACCAAAAATACAAAAATTAGCTGGACGTGGTGGTGGGCGCAGCTACTCGGGAGGCTGAGGCAGGAGAATTGCTTGAACCCATGAGGCAGAGTTGCAGTGAGCCAAGACCGGGCCATTGAACTCCAGCCTGGGCAACAGAGTGAGGCTCCATCTTAAAAAAAAAAAAAAAAAAGAAAATGGTTAAGGGCACCAGTTTCTCCACTTGACAACTGAGTAACTTTTGGTCAGTTAATATAACCTCTCAGAGGTATTTCCTTCATCTGTAAAATATGCACGATTACCTACACAGAATTACATTAGGGGTTAAATGAGATGATATAAAGTGCCAGATACTTTGTGGGTATTTTATTATTATTGTAATTATGCAATACAATAATGAGGCCCAGGCGTGATGGCTCACGCCTGGAATCCCAGCACTCTGGGAGGCCGAGGTGGGTGGATCACCTAAGTTCAGGCATTAGAGACCAGCCTGGCCAACACGGTGAAACCCTGTCTCTACTAAAAAAATACCAAAAGTTAGCCAGGCATAGTGGTGGGCACCTGTAATCCCAGCTACTCATGAGGCTGAAACAGGAGAATCGCTTGAGCCAGGGAGGCAGAGGTAGCAGGGAGCCAAGATCACGCCATTGCACTCCAGCCTGGGCACAAGAGCAAAACTCCATCTAAAAAAAAAAAAAAAAAAAAAAAAAAAAAAAAAGACTTAAAGAAACAAAAGTATATATTCATGAGTTGTAAAATCCTACAATGTTGTTAAATATCTATTCATCTAAAATTGATTAATAGATTAATGTAACTCCAACTAAAATCTCAACATTTTATTGAGTTTAATAAGCTTTTCTAAATATTTTTATGAAAATGTAAAGAGCCAAGAATAGCTAAAACATTCTCGATGAAGAAGGAACTAAGAAAACTTGCTCAACCCTATGTGAAAACTTCATTTAAAGCCTTGTAAACTGACAATGTGGTTATTGGTACAATGATGGACAAATGCGCCAATGGACCAATGGACAAAAAAAAAAAAAAAAAAAAACCACACATTTGGTATATAATAATAGGATAATGTAGAAGTGTAAAGAAAGAAAGAACTATTCAGTAAATCATGCTGACACAATTAGATATTCTTATGGAAAATATATCACACATTAAAATTTCAGGTGCAGTAATGCTGAAATGTAAAAAGCAAAGTATAAAGCATTTAGAAGAGAATATAGAAAATATCCACAGGACTTTTGGGTAGGAGAGGATTTCTTAAAGAAGGAATAACACATAATAATACTAAATATAAGGGGAAAATGATAAATTTAATGACATTAAATTTGTAAGTTAAGAATAAATGAAATAAGCTGGGCACGGTGGCTCATATCTGTAATCCCAGCACTTTGGGAGGCTGAGGCAGGCAGATCACGAGGTTAAGAGATCGAGACCATCCTAGCCAACATGGTAAAACCTCGTCTCTACTAAAAATACAAAAATTAGCCGGGTGTGATGGCAGTCGCCTGTAGTCCCAGCTACTGGGGAGGCTGAAGCAGGAGAATCACTTGAACCTGGGAGGCGGAGGTTGCAGTGAGCTGAGATCATGCCACTGCACTCCAGCCTGGCAACAGAGTGAGACTCCATCTCAAAATAAGTAAGTAAGTAAGTAAATAAATAAATAAATAAATAAAATGAAGAACTATGTTCATCAAAAGACACCATAAAATTATGAAACTGAAAGTCACAGGTCAGAGAAGTTATTTGCAATATAAATAACTTACCCAGGATTATCATGAAAATACAGAATATATAAAGAACTTCTATCAGTCCATGAGAAAAATATAGACAATTCAATAGAAAAACGGAGAAAATTGGGAAAAATAGAGACTTCCCAAAAGATGAGATCCAAAATGGTCACATTAAAAGTTAATAGTTCTATTTATATATTGGTTATGAAACAAACCACTCTAAAAGTCACTGGCTTAATATAACATTTATTTTGTTCACAAACTTGCAATTAGATCTGAGTGCCATGGGGTCAGCTTGTATTTGATTCACTGGGCGTGAGTTGTGGCTGCTTGAAGTTGGGCTCAAATTATCTGAAGATTCTAGCAATTAAATGTCTGAAGGTTGATTCTGGCTGTTGGCTGTAACCTGAATTTGGACTCTGATAGGATCGGCTACATGTAGGCTCTCCACACTGCTGCTTGGCTTCTTTGCAACATGGTGGCCAGATCTCAAGGACAAGCTGAGAGAGAGAGATTGGTAATGAATGAATATATGAATGCATCAGACAGAAGGTATTTTGCCTTTTATCATTTAGTCTGAGATTTCAGGAATGGTGTCTCTTCTGCTTCATTCTTTTTGTTAAAAGCAAGACATTAATTCCACCCCACAATCAAAGAGAGGGAAATTAGACTCCACCTTTTGATGGGCAGAATGCCAAATAATTGGTGGACGTATTTTAAAACAACTACAGCAATCACCCTTATTAGAAATTAGGAAATTGCAAATTAACCCTGTAATTAGATACTACTGATCTTCTACCAGAATTGCTAAAATTAAAAAAACAAAAAGTAATCATTATTGGTAAGGATATAAAGTAGTAAGAACTTTCTTTTTTGTTGTTTTGTTTTGTTTTGAGACGGAGTCTCGCTCTGTCTCCCAGGCTGGAGTGCAGTGGCGTGATCTCTGCTCACTGCAAGCTCCGCCTCCCGGGTTGACGCCATTCTCCTGCCTCAGCCTCCCGAGTAGCTGGGACTACAGGCGCCCGCCACCACGCCCGTTAGCCAGGATGATCTCTATCTCCTAACCTCGTGATCCAGCCGCCTCGGCCTCCCGAAGTGCTGGGATTACAGGCATCAGCCACCACGCCTGGCCCAAGTAGTAAGAACTTTCATCACTACTACTGAGAATCTAAATTGATAAAACCACTTTAGAAAACAGTTGGATATTATTCAGTAAGTTAAGGATATACATATCTTATTATCCTAGATACATATCCAAGAGAAATGTTTGCACGTGTGCAAATATGTACGAGAATGTTCATAGTAGTAGTGTTTGTATAACCAAGAACTAGAAACAACCTGAGTGCACATTTACGAAAATTGGATAGTGTTGAATGCAAGTCAACAATGACAATGGATAGGTCAGAGATATGTACAATATGAATGAATCTTATAAAAATAATTTTGTGAAAAGACGACACAAAAAGAAAGTATGATTATACTTATATAAATTTCAAACCAAACAAAATTATGTTATATTGTTCAGGGATATATGTATAGGTGGTAAAATGTATTAAAAATGTAAATAAATGGACTGGGCACAGTGGCTCATCCTTGTAATCCCAGAACTTTGAGAGGCCAAGGTGGGCAGATCACCTGAGGTCAGGAGTTTGAGACCAGGCTGGCCAACATGGCGAACACCCCTCTACTAAAAATACAAAAATTAGCCAGGTGTGGTGGTGGGTGCCCATAATCCCAGCTACTTGGGAGGCTGAGGCATGAGAATCACTTGAACCAGGGAGGTGGAGGTTGCAGTGAGCTTAGATCACCCCAATGCACTCCAGGCTGGGTGACAGAGAGAGGCTCTGTCTCAAAAAAAAAAAAAAAAAAAAAAAAAAAAAGTGAATAAATGATTACCATAAGTCAGGATTGTGGTTTTCTGTGGGAGTGAAGAGAGTGTGCAAGGCAGAGGTTGTGAATTGAAGAGGCATGACAGCAGTGTTCTATTTATCCTGAATTATGGTTAAACATGTGTACACTGTAAAACTACTTTTCAAAGCTCTACATGTAGGTCTTATTTAGTTCTCTGCATATTTTACAATAGGAAGACATAAAACAAACACGGAAGCTTTTTATATATCAATGTGGAAAGATTTCCAAAATATATTGTGAAGTATCAAAAGCAAGGTCCAGAACATGTGAATCTATATTTGTATTTACATGCAAGTAGATAAAGAAGAATAGACAAGAAATTAACAATAGTAGAAACCTCTGGAGGATGAAGGAAAGGGTAGAAACCAAGTAGGTAGGTGACAGGGATGAGAGAAAACTTTTCACTGTAACTATTTGTCTTTTAAACTCTGTGAGTGTATTACCTTTTCAAAATACAAGCCAAATTAACAAACAAAATCTCTTAAAGCCCTAAAAGAGACCTCAGAGAAAAGTATGTCTTCTTAGAACAGATTCCCACTCCCTCAAGGCTTCATGTGTTATCTTCATTCTTAGGAGCCAGGAGCTCAGGAGTCAGTGTTTGTTTCTGGACAGAGAAAAGGTTTGGAAAGAATTAGTGATTACGCAGATCAACACCTGCAGCTCCCCAGATGGGACTATAAGTCTCAGATGCTTAGTCCTACTGCAGGGTCAAGCTTTAACTTCTCATACAAGCACTGACCAGTGTGGTGGATCAATGTGATTAAACAGCCCTGTGATTAGTAACTTGGTCAGATTTACACACATAATCACAACAGGGAGCTATACAGAGTTCAGAACATTTAGCAATGAACAGACCATTCCTGTCCCCTTTCAGGAAAAAACTTATGTATTGAGCACTTCCTGTGTACTCTGGTGGACCATTTATTTAACAAATTATTAATGAGTAGCTGCTACATCACAAGTACTCTGCTGGGCGCTGGGACTATGGCTGTGAACAAAATGGGCAAAACTTCCTCTCCTCATGGATTTTGTATTCTAATGTGAAATGCAAAGAAATGAAATGAATAAATAAAATATGTAGTATACTAGATAGTGATAAGCAATTACTTAGAAAAATAAAGCAGGAAAGATAATAGCAATGGCTTTTTTTTTTATTATTTTTTAATGTTTTGCATTTTTAAAGATGTCGAACAGGTAAGTCCCCACTGAGAAAGTGACATTTAAGAAAAGACCTAAAGGGAATAAGGAAAGGAACAGGGCACATATGTGGGAAAAGAAGTTTCCAGGCAAACAGTAAGTGCAAAGGCCTGAGGCAGGAGTTTGCCTGACGTTTGAGGAAGAACAAGGGGGTCTTGTGGCTAGAGGGGAAGAAAAGGGAGAAGAGCCCTCACAGGCCACTAGAAGCACTTTGGCTATTAAACTGAATGAGAAGGGAACCATGGGAGAGTCTTGAACAGAGGCACTGCTGCTGCATTTAGAATACATAGTAAGAGGGCAGTGATAAATAGAAGCAGGGAGACCAGTGAAGAGCCTGTTGTGAAAATCTGAGTGAGATGTGATGATAGATTTTCTAGTATGGTAGCAATGGAAGTGGTAAAAAATGGTTAGGTTATGGATATATTTTGAAGGTAGAGCTGATGGGATGTAGGATCTGAAGGAAAGAGCAATCACAGATGATAGCACAGATATACTGGCTGTTTATTGAGATGGGGAAGATTCTTGAGGAGCAAGCCTGAAAGAATAATCAGGAGTTCATTCTTTTGAAAGGTAAAAAATGCTTGTCAAGAAAGCAGTTACAGACAGGGCGCCGTGGCTCATACCTGTAATCTCAGCACTTTAGGAGGCTGAGGTGGGTGGATCACCTGAGTTCAGGAGTTTGAGACCAGCCTGGCCAATATAGTGAAACTCCATCTCTACTAAAAACACAAAAATTAGTTGAGTGTGATGTCGCGTGCCTGTAATCCCAGCTATTCGGGATGCTGAGGCAGTAGAAACACTGGAACCTAGGAGGCAGGGGAAGTTGCAGTGAGCTGAGATCGCGCCAGTGCACTCCAGCCTGGGCCACAGAGCAAGGCTCCGTCTCAAAAAAAAAAAAAGAGTGAGTCTAGTGTTTGAAGCAGCAGTCCAAGATGGAAAAAGGCATTTGTATGTCTATGGTATTTAAGGACTGAGCCCTGAGTATGCTAATATTTAGGGAAGGATCATGCAAGCGATCGTTTAATTCATACATGTAATAATAAGTACTATTAACATAACTAAAATAATCTCAGGAATCCTATGTATATTCCAGGAGCTTCTAAAACCTCTCTTGGGGAGTCAGCAAGAGCTTTCAGAAAGAGGTAATGGGTTATGTTTAAACTGAGATCTGAAGGACAAGTAGGAACTGGAGAATAAGAAAAGGGGAGGACCCTCTAGAGAAAATGCAACTGCAAAGTCCACAAGCAAGAGAGGACATGAAACAATCAGGAATTTCACTGTCCCTTCCACGTCAATGTCTCTGTCACACTTGTTCTGTCGGAGGAATGACTATAGGAGTTTTGGGAATGTTAAATTGTAGAGATTTTAAATTGGGGTTTGGTGGGCAATATTTGCGTGGCTTCTAGTCACTTCTGTGTAGAAGAAAATTATTTGGCATATAGTCATGTAACTCCTAGAACATACCAACTCAGAGGCAGCCTCAACAAAAGCCCAGTTCCCTGAAATAAGCTCCGGTTTTCAAACACAGGAACTCCTGGTTCCTGTCAAAACGCATCCAAACATTATCCAGTCGGAAGTGAAATTCTGAAAGTCTGGCTCCCTCGTATGCAAAGAAAACCCTTTGAGATTTTTGATAGTAGGTGGTTAAGACACTTGTCCCTGAGGTGGAGGTGTTAACTCCAGAGCTCCCCAGTTCTTCTCAAGCAGGGTTTCCCGAGGGCTTTGCTTGCTGGGCTCCTCCTGGATTCTCTCTGTAGTTCCTCCTCAGAGCTCAAAGAAGCTTTTGAAGAAAGGATTTCAAAGGTTAAATATTTGACAGATTGGGACTGCGTAGAGATGGAGGGACTGAAGACACCTGCTTCTTGAGGGGGCCAATTGTCAAGAGGCAGAAAAAAGGAGGAACGAGTAGGGAGGAAGGAAAGAAAAAGACTCAGGAAAACAATGAAACCATCTTCATGTTGCAAAAACTGTAAAAATTGAATGGAATATTAGCAGTGCTACCTATTCGTAAGCAGTGTGATGCCGTAGAAGCCTGCTGGGCTCATGACCTCAGAGGTTGAAAGATCAAAACCATCCTGGCCTACAGGCAACTTGGAGTTTAAATCTACTCCTGTATCTTCCCTAAAAGTCTGAGAATCAAATCAGTGATGGCACTCCATGGAAAGATATCACTTGATAAATTTCTGGTAGTTGTTTGCCTCTGACACATTGCCCCAGCCTAAAAATTCTCTCCTCTCGAGCTCCCAACATGGAAACAATTGGGAATACTAAGTTAGAACCTCCATCTATCGAGGTGGACTTGCATATTGCGTACAATTTCGTGGAGAAAGGGGGATGACAAATTCCTCAGTGACTTCCATTACATCTTCCAGTAAAGGGGCTTTAAAATTGTTATTTACCTATTAAGTTTTGATTATGTACTAGCAGTAGATGCAAATATAACACAATCCAGAAAAACTATCTTTAACACACATTTCAGGTAACAGGAAATAACATTAGACTTCAATATTTATATCTATATTTGGTCCAAAGAAGTGTCATAGAAGGATCAAAAAAAAAAAAAAAAAAACTACAAAATGACATTGTACTAGGATAAAAATTCTATAAGAGACATGGAATGGCACTATGAATGCAGAAAAATAAAGGATCAATGTAAAATCTTCCACAATTAAAGAGAGGGCACTGTTCACCTCCCTCTTTTAAAAGGTTGTTGGTAAGTATTAAATTACTATGGTGTTTAGATTCCTATGATACAAGTCACTATATCCTTCAGAAAAACTTAAACTTAATGAAAAATGTTAGATGTCCACTGAAAACATGTGGTAGGTATCACGTTAGTCAAAATTCTTTTAGACAGGCAAGAACACCCCAGAGCAGTGAAAAGTATAAATAATGGGACATTTTATGAGATTTGTCAGGCTCTTACCATTGCTTTCAACTGGTTGCTTCCCACTTCTTTTTTTTTTTTTTTTTTTTTTTTTTTTGAGACGGAGTAGCACTCTGTCCCTCAGGCTGCAGTGCAGTGGAGCGATCTGGGCTCACTGCAACCTCCGCCCCCCGGGTTCAAGCGATTCTCCTGCCTCAGCCTCCTGAGTAGCTGGGATTACAGGCATGCGCCACCACGTCTGGCTACTTTCTTTTTGTATTTTTGGTAGAGGCGGAGTTTCAGCATATTGGCCAAGCTGGTCTCGAACTCCCGACCTCAGGTGATCCGCCCGTTTCGACCTCCCAAAGTGCTGGGATTACAGGCGTTAGCCACTGCTCCCGGCCAACTTCCCACTTCTCTTGTTTTTGTTTTTTAATTGTTTCTTTGTTCCTCTTTGTGTGTTTTTTGGTTATTTCTTGTTACCCAGTAAATATGACAGTGCTGACAGATTTAACTAAACTTTACATAAATATTTATTAGGAGCAATCAGTTGTTTTCTTGTTTATTTTTCTTTCTACGAACTACACAAATAAGAATTTTTTTTATGTTACTTACATTTCTTTTCTATGAACCTGCAGAAAACATAAACGAATGGTGGTTGAATTGATTCTGTGGAAGTTAAAGTTCTACTGAGTTACTCTTTTTCACATGTAAGAACCAGTGTATACTCCACTGAACTGTGATAATCATTGATCCTATTTGTATAACTGTAAGGAAACGTTTGCTAGGGAGCCTGGGTAGCTCAGTCGGTAGAGCATCAGACTTTTAATCTGAGGGTCCAGGGTTCAAGTCCCTGTCCAGGCGCTAACAGAGGTGTTTTTACTTGCTTAGAATGAGGACACATCAAGAAATCCGTTAAATTTTACCTTAGCCAGTAGCAAAGATTTGAGGACAGAGGGCTATCTTTGTTTGAGACGGAGTCTCACTCTGTAGCCCAAGCTGGAGTGCAGAGGAGCCATCTCGGCTCACTGCAACCTTAGCCTCTGGGGCTCAAGCGATTCCCCTGCCTCAGCCTCCCAAGCTGCTGGGACTACAGGCGCGCGCCACCATACCCGGTTAATTTTTTTGTATTTTTAGTAGAGACGGGGTTACACCATGTTGCAATAGGTGGTCTCCAACTCCTGAGCTCCGGCGATCCACCCGCCTCGGCCTCCCAAAGTGCTGGGATTACAGGCGTGAGACATCACTCCCGGCCTAAAGAGTTCTTAGACATGACATCAAAGATAATTCGTGAAAGAAAAGTTGGTTAATTGTGTATGTGACCAGCAATTGGATGACAGTCCTTGGGCTCCCCTTGGTAAACTGCTCGCCACTTTACCAAGGAAAATGAAAGAGGGCAGTCCTTCAGTCTTACCGTGGACAGGGAGATAGAGTAAATGAGAGAAAAAAAAAATACGAGCATGCTAGCCTTAGCCCATGTTCCATCATCATCCAAAAGCTTACATTACTAATGATAAAAGATTTGCAATATTCCAGAATGACCCTGTCTAGTGTCATTATAAAGGAAGCTGCAAATGAGAGCTGGTGTTCAGGGACTTCCTAAAAGCTCTCTTCCCTGATTGATATAAGCCACAAGAAGAGGAAGATCTTATCTTTATTAGTTTATTATTTTTTTCGTGTTTTTGTCAAAATGGCCCCAAAGGTGATCCAATCGAAACTGTAGCTGTCATGTAGTAATTTGAGCTATACATCAAATTTATCCTCTTTATTTCAGGGGCACCGTTTTTGTTTTGTTTAAAATCTTGTGACTTTGCAAGCAAATGAAGAAACTATCATTTGATAATTACATATTTATACATGTATCGAAATATCACTCTATACCCCATATATATGTACAATACTTACTGTCAACTAAAAATCTTAAAATTACACTGCTATCACTAACAATTTCATAAAAGTCAGAAGTTGGAAGTTGTCAGGCTCATGATAACGGATACAAGTTTTGCAACATTCAAATTTTTGCTAGAAAGCCCCACTCTTATCATTGGTCACAAATACTGTCAGTTGTTTTCCTTGAAGTGGCAGGCTCACTTGGTTAATTAAAAAATAAAAAAAAAAATCATGTCTGTCAAATACCGAGTCTTAATAACCATAGTTTGTTAATCATTCTTTCAAATAAAAATGGTGTTTTCTGAAAAAGCCACTAGCTATGCTTGTAACGGAATCAGCTGGAGGAGTGCTTTTTCGGGAGATAACATTGTGCTGAGGTATGCAACGGAAGTCCTTTATGTATACTTTCCATTTCGTCACACAGAACACACACAAGTCGAGTTGAACTTTAATAACATTGATCATTTTTACTGCATCAAGGGAAAAAATCTCTTCTACGATCGTCTATGAAATTTTTTTATAGAAACAAACAAGACGGTTAACACGATTCCTCTCCGGTGACAGCTGCGTTCGCTCCACGACTGCCTAGATTCTACTCGAGAAGACTACACCTAGTGTTTTGCTTGGCGCCCTCCTCCTAGGCTCGCTGTGATAAACGAGTGTCTGCTAAGAGGCTCAGACCATCTTTGGCAGGTTGGAAAACACAGATCCGGAGGTTATGGCCTGAGGCCATCTAGTTATCGAGTAGCGAATCTTCAACTTCCTTGGCAGAGATAGGGACAGTGTAAACGATCAGATGCAAAATGAAATAATTAGAAAATGAAAATTTTGTTGGTACTGAAAGGTGATTTTGATGATTGAAACTAAGATCAGCGGGTTTCATAATCCGGTCAGCAGAGTGGCGCAGCGGAAGCGTGCTGGGCCCATAACCCAGAGGTCGATGGATCGTAAACCATCCTCTGCTACGAGTTTTAGCACGCCACTCCCCAAGAAAAGCCAAGTCCCTGGATTTTAAGCTTTCAACAATTCCTGAAAACCGCCATTTCTGCTCTGAGTTATGAGTTTCTTTCCTATGAAATCTCACCATTCACCCAAAAGTCGCGTACCTCACTGAGCCATACGGTCCTACATTGGAAAATTCCTTTCTTCCCTGGTGTCAGACAAACAAAAGTGTATGCTCAGCTGAGATGCATTTTTATTACTACTTTGTATGCAATTTCACCGTGGAAATGACAAAACCCACATTAACTTCTGCTAATTGCTGGGATATTCTCTTCCTTATTAATTATTTGCTTTAATAAGTATTTGACAATGCATAACTTTATTGTTTTAAGCTAGTTGCTCTCCACCTCTCTGCCTTTGTCATTACTTTTGTTGTTTTTCTTGGTCACCAGAAAAGTCCTTTTTTGGGTGCCAATGTTAAGTTCAATAACTAGCTGCTGAAGGGAATCAGTTGGTTCCACTTCTTCAGTCTTGCCTTTTACAAATCGTAGGTAAATGAATAAGGACTGTTGTATTGATCCTATTTGCATTCATCCTATACAGACCAGTTTGATTTCTTAGAGTTAGTGCAAAAAAAACAAAAAACAAAAAAAAAAAAAAAAAAACAAAAAACAAGTAATAGCGAATACAAGCAATGTTCAGAGTACATGAATACACTTCTGTCCAATGAATTGACTCCATGGAATTCAAACCACCTCCTTAGTTGTCTTTTCTGAGTCTAATAATTCATTTATAACACCAGTCAACATTAGTGATATGTGCTAAAATCATTTCTCAATATGAATAAGAATCTCTTCTTAGGACCTATGTGGCTTGGTTGGTACAATACCAGACTTTTACTTTGAAAGTAAAGGGGTCAAACTCTTGTCCAGATGTAGTGGCAGGCCGAGTGCAGTGGCTCACACCTGTAATCCCAGCACTTTGGGAGGTGGAGGCAGGTGGATCACTTGAGATCAGGAGTTAGAGACCAGTCTGGCCAACATGGTGAAACCCTGTCTCTACTAAAAATATAAAATTAGCCAGGTATGGTGGCACATGCCTGTAGTCCCTGCCACTCACGAGGCTGAGGCACGAGAATCGCTAAAACGAGGGAGGCACAGGCTGCAGCGAGCCGAGATCATGCCACCACACTCCAGCCTGGGTGACAAAAGCAAAATTCCATCTCAAAAAACAAAACAAAACAGATGTAGTGGTGTTTTCTGGTTTGTACAGCCAGGTTTCTATGTATTTGAGTGGGCATACTTAAGAAATCATACCTGAAGTGTCTCATACGTACTTGGATATGATTTAAATGCTAAATTCTGGAACCCTTAGGCCCTTTTGGAAGGTGGTGAGTGTATTTGGTGAGAGAGACTGGGGTCATAGGCGGACAGAGGGCCTATCTGGTAGGCAGCCTCTAAGATGATCCCCAATAATCTCTACCTTCTGATATTCTTGCCCTGGTGTAGTTCCCTATGTACCAGGGGTGGTCTTTGTGTCTAATGTAAGTGATAGATCTAGCTCTAGAGGGAAGCCAGTTACTATGTCACCAGCTGTCCTGTGTAGTAGCCCATTTGGGGAGGGAGTGAGCCTTCCTGCCAACACCTACTAGGGAGATTGGAAGAAGATCTTCCAGACCCAGTCAAGCCTTATGACGACTAGAGCCCTAGCCTGGCATCTTGATTGCAACCCCATGAGGATCCCTGAGCTGGAACTACCCAAATACAACACTTTGATTTTCTGAGTTACAGACACAGTAAGATAATAAATGTGTTGTTTTAAACCACTACATTTGGAATTATTTGTTACAGCAATTGATAAGCAATACAAATCTCAAATAAATTAAGTTTATAACTTAAGGCTCCCTGGACTATTCAAGAAATGCACTTCCAGGATGCCGATCTACTGTAGGTCACCTCGTGTCTTTGATTTAACAAGATGAAGATATTTTCTAATTTCTTTACTTGGTGAATTCCTAAGTGACACGACTACTTTTCGGGCATTCACTAGGGATGATAGTTGAGTTTTTCTCTCTAGATTATTATTAATCTGCATGTATGACACTGAGGACGTGTGGAGTGGTTCTCCATTTTTAGCGGGTCCTAGTGACTTCAGTTTTCCTCAATTTAGAAGCGCTAAAGCATAAGCCCAAATTTGCCTCCATGAGCAAGAGCTGTAAAAGCATAAGCAACTGGGTGTTGTGGTGCTCTGCTTATCTGTGTTCTCATTTCCTTTTACATTTGTTTTACATGTCTCTTAGGTTTCTTTAATATTATATAACTTCATTGTCTGAAAAAAACTTTTAAATAATTGATTTAGAACATATTTTAATAAAAGTACAAATCATATGGGTATAGGTAAATGAATTTTCACACAGGAAGCCTATGAGTAACCTCCATCTAGATCAAGAAATAGAATATTACCAGCACCTCAGAGACTCCCTTTATGCTTCCTTTCAGTTACTTTTCCCTTCTTCCTGTAAGGTAACAACCATCCCAACTTCTAACAGCAGAGTTCACTTCTTCCTATCCTTTCAATTTGTGTAAATAGAGTCGTATTGTTTCCCCTCTTTTGTATATGTTTTCTTTTACTCAATTATGCCTGTAAACTAATAATTGTTACTAAATGTAGCAGTAATTTCATTTTCATGGCAGTGGAATGTTCCATTGTATTTTTATTATCCATTTTATTCTACCGTTGATGAACACTTACGCTGTTTCTCTTTTGGGGCTATTATAAATAAACATCAAAAAACAGGAACTTTTTTTATATGTCACAGTGCACATATGTATTCATTTTGTTAGATTTATACACAGGAGTGAAATACTTTCACCTTTCACATTTACATCTAAAATCCATCGATATTAATTTTTTGTTTATGTAATTTATAGGTCAAAACTTATTTTTCCTCATTAGATATCCAAAGAATGTAGTATGACGTATTAAAAAGACCACCGATTCCCTCACTACTATACATTGTTATCTTTTTCATAAATTGTGTGTACAAATATTTGGTTCTGTTTCTGGATGCTGTATTTGGTTACACTGTTCTATTTTTATATCATTATGAAAATTGCCTACTATCTTAATTATCGTAACATTGTAATAAGCTTTGATATCTATCTATGTACATCCTCTCATTCTGTGCTTTTCAAGGTAGTCATGGCTATTCTTGGATCTTTGCCTAGTTATAGAATGTTCAGAATGAGCTTGTCAATTTTAACGACAGTAGTGTCTTTTAATTTAGTTGCATAGACTTTATAATTTATTTTAAGGAGAATTGTAATCTTTTATTCTTCCATTCAATTAATGCAGTATATTGTTAGAATGATTTAGGTATTCTTTACATTCTTTTGGCAATGTTTTATTGTTTTCTGAATAGAGGTCCTGCACAGGTTTGTAAGAGTTATTTCTAGGTTGAAAATGTTTTTTGGAGCTATTGCGAATAATATCATCTTAAACATGTTATCGAGGCATAACATACATCCGTAAAACTCCACCTATAAGTGTAAACCTTGATGAAGTTTCACAGACTGAACACACTTATGTAAACAGCATCCACTGAATCAAATTATAATGTATTATTAATGTATTAAGGAGTGCAGTGTTAGGAAAGTCTACTTAGGGGAAGAAAGTGGGTAAACTTTATTGGTCACGGCCAGACATGGTGGCTCATACCTGTAATCCCAGCACTTTAGGAGGCCGAAGCGGGAGGATCAGTTGAGCTCAGGAGTTCAAGACCAACATGGCCAAAACAGTGATACCCATCTCTACTAAAAATACAAAAATTAGCTGGGTGTAGCGGTGCACACCTGTAATCCTGGCTACTTGGGAGGCTGAGGCAGGAGAATCACTTGAACCAAGTAGGCAGAGCTTACAGTGAACCAAGATTGCACCACTGCATTCCAGCCTGGGTAACAGAGCAAGACACGTCTCAAAAAAAAAAAAAAAAAAAAAAATTGGTCAGCCACTGTATCCAACTGATCAAAGTTTTGCTCCATAGAGCATTAATAGCCCTACATATAGAAGTTGTGCATGTGCAGATATCAAAGATCTCTCAGCAGCTCATGTTTCAACAGCAACAGAGAAGCCTTATAGTAGAAGCCGAGAAGTTCAACAGAGGTGAACAGTGAAGTCCTGTTGTTTTCTGCACACAGAGGAAATTGGTTGCCATGACTATTGGGGTAAAACAAGTTGCAAGGTAAGATGGCAAGAGAATCGGAGGTGGCACAAAAGATATGTCTGATACCCAAGAGTATGCTTGTCTTACAACATATTTTAGGAAGTGTTCCTTTCTCTCTATTGCTTGAGAGTTTATGCAAGATTCATGTTATTTGTTTCATAAATATTTGGAAGAATTCACCTTTGAAGCAGCATAGGCCTGGAGATTTCTCTGTAAGGTTTTAAATTACCGATTCATTTGTTTAATAGGTATAGGACTATTTAAATTTTCTATTACTTCCTGTATCAGTTTTTGTAACCTGTGTGTTCCTAGGAATTTTTTCATTTCATCTACGTTTTTAAATGCATTGCCATGTTATTATTTATAATATTCTCTCATACACTTTTTACTGTGTGCAGGGATGTATAGTGATGTCCTTTTTTATTTATTTATTTTTTAATTTTTATTTATTTATTTATTTTTTGAGATGGAGTTTCACTCTTGTTGCCCAGGCTGGAGTACAATGGCATGATCTCGGCTCACCACAACCTTGCCTCCCAGGTTCAAGCAATTCTCCTGCCTCAGCTTCCCAAGTAAGTGGGATTACAGGTGTGAGCCTCCATGCCAGCCTAATTTTGTATTTTTAGTAGAAACGGGGTTTTGCCACGTTGGCCAGGCTGGTTTCAAACCCCTGACCTCAGGTGATCCGCCTGCCTCAGCCTCCCAAAGTGCTGGGATTATAGGCATGAGCCACCACGCCCAGCCTTTCTATAATATTCTCTTATATACTTTTTGCTGTGTGCAGGGATGTATAGTGATGTCCTTTTTTCATTTCTGATATTAGTAATTTATGTGAACTCTTATATATAAGAATATATCTTATCAGACTTGCTAGGTAGTTATCAATTTTATTAATATGTTCAAGTAACCAGTCCTTGGCTTTGTTTATTTTCTTTATATGTTTATTTTCCATTTCATTTTTCTGCTTTTAACTCTCTTGTTTTCTTCTTTTATGACCTATAACATGATTTCCTGTTCTTCTAAAAGTCCTTAAAAGTTTATTTTTTTTAAGCTTTTTAAAATAATGTATTAAAGACTATACCTTTGTCAACTGAAAAATCATGAGATGTATAAATTTGGAAAGAATACTTTACTTTTTAAAAATAGTTACAGCCTGTAAGCTGGCTATACTGACAGGTTGGAAAGTGTAGCTTCCAGCCAAAGCCAGAAGGAGACACTTCAAGGGAGGAGGGATTGGGCAGGAGTTTTATGCTGAACAGGTTTGCTACACACACATATTTAACAGGTTATAGGAGGAGTTATGAATATTTTCAAAGGGGGAATGTGCATATACATGATAAGTAAACATGTAAGTTAAATGTCACTTATGTTTATTATGTTACTATGGGGTTGAGACTTAATATTTAAAAATATTACAATTAGCACCTATACATCAAAAGGTGAAGCAGGGACACGAAGGTAAAGCAGAGACATGAAGCAGCGTCTGTAAACTGGCCAGAACCGGTCTGTGGTTGGTGGTCTTTTTATTAGAAGTTACTGAAACTAGTCTGTTGTCTAATCAAAGCTGTAGTTATGGCTTGTGAAATGGAGGGATCAGTTAGTCAGTGTTTGATGGGTGGTAAGCTGTAACTTTTTTAAAAATATCGTTTATCTTTAAGCCGGTGTTTGTTTAGCTGTTAGAGAAAAAGGAGAAAAATTAACCTTGTGGCAATTAGAATAGAGTTTATTTTTTAAGTGTATGGGTGTGTGACTTAACCCTTGTCTGGTGTGGCCTTAGGTCTTGTTTATAATTTCCTACCTTATTGCCACAAAGAGTTTCTTTCTTTCTTTCTCCTTCCTTCCTTCCTTCCTTCCTTCCTTCCTTCCTTCCTTCCTTTCTTCCTTCCTTCCTTCCTTTCTTTCTCTTTCTTCTTTCTCTTTCGCTCTCTCTTTTCCTTCCTTCCTTCCTCCCTTCCTCCCTTTCTCTCTTTCTCTCTTTCTCTCTTTCTCCCTTTCTCTCTTTCTCCCTTTCTCCCTTTCTCCCTTTCTCTCTTTCTCTCTTTCTTTCTTTCTCTTCTCTCTCTCTCTCTTTTTTATTTTTATTTTTTTTTAAGACAGAGTCTTGCTCTGTCGCCCAGGCTGCAGTAGCACATTCTCGGCTCACTGCAACCTCCACCTCCTGGGTTCAAGTGATTCTCCTGCTTCAGCCTCCTGAGTAGCTGGGATTACAGGCGCCCATCACCATGCCCGGCTAATACAAAGAGTTCATTTCATCAGTCTTATGAACTCTATTTTAACATTAATGCTGGTCAGTTATTGTGTCTAAACTACAAAATGGCGGAAGTATGACAAAGTGTATCTAACTTCCCATCCTGTAACCTCCCTATGAAATTTGCATAACCATATGTCAATGTGTCTATTTGGAAACAGAAATAGTGTTCCATGCCAAGCATCTTTTGGGAATCCATGAATCTAATCAACTTTATAAACTTAATGCAAAATTCATGCAAATAAATGGTTTACAAATTTGAGAAATATACAAGAAAGTATAGAAATAAGAGCAAATATTGTTTATTTTAAACTTATTTACAGGGCATTTTGGACATATACAGATGTGAAGTACTAATAAACATATAAGCCAATTCAAGAAATAAAAAATTACAAATGAAGGTGAAGTCATCTATATTCCCAACTCTTTTCACATCTTCTTCCAAACCTCTTAAAGATAACCACTACTTTGAATTCGATTTTTACCATGTCCTTACATTTCTTTATTTTTACTACATTAGAGTTTTTATTGATATAACTTTTCATGTTTTTAGAACCTGTATGTATTTTACACTTTACATACTCATCTGCAATGTGCACATTTATGCTTGAAGAAACTTTCATAGATTGAATCGCAATGGATTTTTGTTTTCAAATTTTTACCTAGGTGCAATCAGGACTAAATTTATTTTTTATTTTATCATATATTGTTTCTCTTCAAGGATGACAACCAAATGAATAAATTTCTTTTTTTTTCTTCTTCTTTTTCTTTTCTTTTCTTTTTTTTTTCTTTTGTTTGTTTGTTTGTTAGTTTGTTTTGAGACCGAGTCTTGCTCTGTCGCCCAGGCTGGAGTGCAGTGGCGCGATCTCGGCTCAATGCAAACTCCACCTCCCAGGTTCACGCCTTTCTCCTGCCTCAGCCTCCCGAGTAGCTGGGCCCGGCTAATTTTTTGTGTATTTAGTAGAGACGGGTTTCACCGTGTTAGCCAGGTTGGTCTCGATCTCCTGACTTTGTGATCCGCCCGCCTCGGCCTCCCAAAGTGCTGGGATTACAGGCGTGAGCCACCGCACCCAGCCTTCTTTCCTTTCCTTTTCTTTTTTTTTTTTTTTTTTTTTTTTTCAGACAGGGTCTTGCTGTCTCCCAGGCTGGAGTTCAGTGGCGTGGTCTTGGCTCATTGCAGCCTGGAGCTCCCAGGCCAAAGGACTAAATTTCTAAACTCAGAAAAATTTAAAAATGCATTCTCTTGTAGTTAAAATAATTTTTATCAGGATTCCTTTGATGCAATAGAAAGCTGTGTGGTAAGCAGGGGGAAGTAATCATATTTAAAATGGCACAGGTTAATCTGGAAACTCTATTATCATAATTAATCAACATCAAAGTGCAGATAATTGGGTAGGAAGATGAAACAAAGCTAGTACTGTTCTCCAGGATTAGGCTGTTCTCATATGTAGAGCTAATATAAGTGGAAAGACACATGTTAGTCCCATAAAAGAAAACAAAGCAGCTCACCAGCAAGAAGACAACACGAGTGGCTTCTGTTTCAGGAAAAGATTGTGGAGAGAGACTGATACTGTGAATATGAAAGACCGTCTTTTGATGCCTTAAGAAAATAGTCACCATGTAGAAACTACTCTAAATCATGAGGTACAAAAAGAGGAAACCTTGAGTAAACATGGCACTTTGAAATATCGTTGCATGGTAGTATATAAAATGTTTGTTTTACAGTATATCAGAGAATATCCAAGTCCAACATTAGTGGATTTGCTGGTGGCTATGGTGCTTATAATGACCCACATATTGATTAGCATGTTGTTTATTTAGGAATAAATCAATAAGGGAAAAAATTATGGGGAGATGTGAGGTTTGAGCCATGCCCACTTGGAATGACAAGGACTGATAATAACAGCCTGAAATATACTCAGGAGAGAAGAAGTACATACACAAATGTCCCGTGTCATTTTATAAATGTATAGCCCTGTTTTACAACAAGTATCAACAAAAGTACTTCTAATTCCGAAGGATGACATTATATATGGAACACCCTGATGATAACTGTTATAACGTTAGCCAAAGTTAGGTGCATAAGAATCACATCTAAGGGGTTCTTCTGATGGGGCCGAAATAAGATGCTGTACATACATATAATGAATAGCAATGAGTTCCCCATGAGCCCAATGCCAGTTTGAAAGACAGGTAAGATTCCCAGTGTTGTGTCACTTGAATACAAAATATTCACGATTTTCTTGGATCTTTTGATTGAAGCCAGCGCAGCCTAAACAGCAGCATAAATATATTCCACATATGAAAGTTTAGCAATCACTGAATTCTTAGAAAGAAATTTCAATTTTGACATGGAAATTATCATGAACGAGGGACAAATCTATCATGAAAGAGGGACAAATACTCAACTATACATGAATTCATTACATTTTTGTGGGATTTCCAGAGGCTGGATGCCATGTATTGTTCAAATATCTAGAGAGCAGATTAAGTTTACGTGGCAGTTGGGCTTTGCATACACATTTTTACCATTTGTTCTAGCCCATTTTTCAGGATTAGTCTGTTCTATTTTAAAGACAGTTTCCCATGTAATAAAAAACAATCTTATTTCAAATTCTAATATTGTATTTTAATTGTAAACTTATAACTTGAAATATTTTGTACTTTTTATACACAGGTAATATTTATAACCTATAAATAGCAATATATAAATATGAATCCACTTTTCAGAGCACTAATTGTACAACACTGTTATTTTATGAATAATAAAATGTATTTATAGAATATGGTTAACTACTAATTTATGTCATTAAATGCTAAATTTGCTTGTTCTGAAAAACTTTCTTTGCTTAGGAAGCATATTTAATATTTTTACAAATGTAGTAAAGGTTTAATTGAAGTTGACAAAGTGATGAAATGTAATAAGGTATTAAATAAATTTACTTTCCAGTTAGCCAACAGGGTTGATGAAGTCCTTTTCATTTAATGGATAAACAGCCCTTCTCCTGACACTGAATTACCATCTAGTTATTACATAACTTTCTATGTTTCCTTACAGCTTGGTCTCCAGCTTGCCCTGCAGTATTCAGAATACTGTACACATGCACACACATCCTATTGATTCTGTTTCTCTGGAGACCTCAGACTTAGGAAGCAGAAATGCAACCTGCATGCCCAGGGCCAGATGCAAGCTCCAAAAAGTCCTAAGAGAACCTTTGGCTTGTACCTCTGATTGATCTTTGGAGTCCGTGCAAGCAGAAGATGATAGCTAAGGCAGAGTTGCAGGTGGCTTGGCTTAGAGATAAGGAGTACGCCAGCTCAGAGCCCATCTGCAAAGACCAGAGTGTTGGTTTTTTTCTCCCTCCAGATATTTATGAAAATCTTTGTCAAGTCACTGGCTGACTGCTAAGGTAACATAACTTCAGTGACAACACATGACAAGCAATATAGTCTTTGCAAAAATAGTTTGGGAAACTCACTAAAGAAACAGATGACTGAAATTAGTTTGGGAAACTCACTAAAGAAACAGATGACTGAAATCCTCAAACATCAAAAATCAACTATAGCAAACCCTGTGGAGGCGAAAACATCTGATATCCAGAGTTTCCAGATTATAATATTCAAAATGTCCACTTTCAACAAAAAACTACAGGACATAAAGAAACAGAAATATGTGGCTCATTCACAGGGAAAAAAAGAAATGGACAGAAACTATCCCTGAGGAAGCCCAGAAATTGGGTTTGCTAGATAAAGACTTTAAATCAACTGTCTTAAAGAGCTAAAGGAAACCATGAACAAAGAACTGAATGAAACCAAAAGAATGGTGTATAAACAAGTAAAGAGAATATAAACATATAAAGAGAACAAAAAGATAGAATGATAAAATGGAACCAAATAGAAATTATAGAGTTGAAAAGTGTAATAGTTTAAAAATTTACTAGAGGTGCTCAACAGCAGATTTGAGGATGTGAAAGAAGGAACCACTGAGCTTGAAGATAGGACAATTGAAAATATCCAGTCTGCTCATGCCTGCAATCCCAGAACTTTGGGAGACCGAGGAAGGCAGATCGCTTGAGCCCAGGAGTTCGAGACCAGCCTGGCCAACATGGTGAAACCCCGTCTCTACTAAAAATACAAAAATTAGCCAGGCGTGGTGGCACATGCCTGTAGTCCCAGCTACTTGGGTGGCTGAGGCAGGAGAATCGTCTGAACTAGGGAGATGGAAGTTGCAGTGTGCCAAGATCATGCCTCTGCACTCCAGCCTGGGCGACAGTGAGACTCCATCTCAAAAAAAAAAAAAAAAAAAAAAAAATCTTCACAATCTTGTGGTAAGAAAAATTTTCTTAGGATATAGAAAACACTAACAACAAAAAATTTTAAATACAATTTCACTAAAATTAAAATCTGCTCTTCAAAAAACACCATTAATAAGATGAAAAAGGATAGCCAAAAATTGTTAGAAAATATCTGTAATACATATATCTGACAATGAACCTGTATCTAGGCTATATAATTTACCTCACAACCTCACAACAACATAATACCTATTAAATAAGGAGCAGCTGAGCACGGTGGCTCACATCTGTAATCCCAGCACTTTGGGAGGCCAAGGCAGGTGGATTACAAGGTCAAGAAATCAAGATCATCCTGGCCAACATGGTGAAACTCCGTCTCTACTAAAAATACAAAAATTAGCTGCCCATGGTGGCGTGTGCCTATAGTCCCAGCTACTTGGGAGGCTGAGGCAGGAGAATCGCTTGAACCTGGGAGGCAGATGTTGCAGTGAGCTGTGATTGTGCCACTGCACTCCAGCCTGGTGAAAGAGGAAGACTCAGTCAAGAAGAAGAAGAGGAAGAGGAAGAGGAGGAGCAAAAGGTTTCAATAAATACTTCATAAAATAAGATTAATGAATGGCCAATAAAGCATTCAATAATGAATGCTCAACATCTTTATTCACTAGGCTAATGTAAATGAAAACCATTGTGAGATTCCACTACACACCCACTAGACTGGCTAAAGTTATTAAAGTTAACATACTGAAAATACCAAGTGTTGGCAAGGATGTGTAGCAACTAAAACTTTTAAGTTCCTGGTGAGAATGTAAAGTTGTTCAAATAGTTTGGAAATCATCGGACAGTTTTTATCTATTTAAAGACATGCCCAAAGAACTGTATCCTAATTTTCGTAGCAGCTTTTTATGAAATAGTTGAAAACTGGAAAAAACCTAAATGTCCATTAATATGTGAATGAACAAACAATTATATATTCATATAATGGACTATTACTCAGCAATAAAATGAAATGCACCACTGATACATACAACAATGTGGATGAATCTGAAGAACATTACTCTGAATAAAAGAAGCCAGGCAGAACCAGTTCAGCGGCTGATGCCTGTAATCCCAGCACTTTGGGAGGCTGAGGTGGGGGAATCACTTGAGGTCAGGAGTTCGAGACCAGGCTGGCCAACATAGTGAAACACCCATCTCTACTGAAAATTAAAAAATTAGCCAGGCATGGTGGTGCGCACCTGTAATCCCAGCTACTTAGGAGGCTAAGGCAGGAGAATCACTTGAACTCAGGAGGCAGAGGTTGCTGTGAGCCGAGATCATGCCACTGCACTCCAGCCTTGGTGACAGAGTGAGACTCTGTCTCAAAAAGAAAAAAGAAGCCAGACAGTAAAGAAGATATACTCTATTACTCCATTTGTAATAAATCTTATGAGTCACAACTAATGTAATAGAAATTAGAGCCGTTGGTTGACTGGGCCCAGGTTGAGGGTGCACTGATTGCAAAAGAACATGTGGGAAATTTGGGGAGAAGAAAATGTTCTGATTGAGGTGGTTGTGACATTGTGTGTGTGTGTGTGTCAAAATGATGAAACTGTACAACTTAAAATGACTCTTCTGTACATAAGTCATACCTCAATAAAGTTTATGCACACACAAAACAAGAAAAACAGGATTAGTAAGGTAGAAAATTCAGAGTATATTGAATTAAATAGAAAGAAGATTAAAAATATATTAGATGCAATAAACAACAAAAAGGGAAGAGAGAAAAAGTAGGTAAAGAAGGAATAAAATGAAGAATTAGTATCAATAAAAAGAAAATCAAAAAGAGGAAATATTAAAAAGAAACATAATTAAATTACCAAAAGATAAAAAAAGTATTGGTGATGGCTAAAATATAGAAAAGTTGCGAACACACTTTTAGAATAAACAGCAACCAATAAGTGAGTCAGAGAAAGTGCTTGAAAAGGAGACAAAGGTTATAAATTAATATCCAGATATGCAGGGAAAGAGGAAAGAGAACACAAATATATAATTATTATGGCATTTTATTTACAGCATGTTATGTAAAATCCTACAAAGGAAAGTTTGGGAAGAAGAAAGTAAAGTAATAAACCAATATGAAAATAGCAATGTTTACAAAAGGAAAATGATTTTACTTTAAGACAATCTGAAATATCAAAGAGTTAAAAAAAAAAAAAAAAACGAAAAATTAAGCAAAGACGTCAAGGAGGGAAAATATATTTTAAAATAATACCTGAATTGTTAAATATATTTCTAAATTATCGATACTAAAAATTAAAAGAATAATTAAAAGCAGTGTTAAAATAAAATCAGAAATATTGTTTAACAGAAGATGATTTAAAAAGAATACAAACCTGAGGTCAGGAGTTCAAGACCAGCCTGGCCAACATGATGAAACTCCGTCTTTACTAAAAACACAAAAATTAGCCAGGCGTGGTGGCACATGCCTGTAATTCCAGCTACTCCAGAGGCTAAGGCAGGAGAATCGTTTGAACCCAGGAGGCAGAGGTTGCAGTGAGCCAAGATCGCACCACTGCACTCCAACCTGGGCAACAAGAGCAAGACTCCATCTCAAAAAATAAAATAAAATAAAATATAAAAAGAATATAAAACATTTTCAACTTAAATATAAAGATGATTTGTAAAAGAATATAAAACATTTAATAAAATAAGACAGTATGAATAGAGAGGGAATAGAAATTGAGGGGGAACAGTATAAAGATAAAAAGAATGAAGAGAGAGAAAAAAGAAAAATAAGATATGAAAATCAGTGAAAAGAAAGTGGACGATAAGAAATAGACACTGTAGTAATGAAAGAAACAATACTAAAAGAAGATACAGAATGAGAAAAAATGAATGCGACCGGGCGCGGTGGCTCATGCCTGTAATCCCAGCACTTTGGGAGGCCAAGGCGGGCGGATCATGAGGTCAGGAAATCGAGACCACCCTGGCTAACACGGTGAAACCCCATCTCTACTAAAAATACAAAAAAAAAAAAAAAAAAAAAAAACTTAGCTGGGCCTGGCAGCGGGGGCCTGTAGTCGCAGCAGCTGGGGAGGCTGAGGCAGGAGAATCCGGGAGGCGGAGCATGCAGTGAGCCGAGATCGCGCCACTGCATTCCAGCCTGGGCGACACAGCGAGACTCGGTCTCAAAAAAAAAAAGAAAGAAAGAAAGAAAGAAAGAAAAGAAAAGAAAGAAAGAAAGAAAGAGAAGAAAGAAAGAAAGAAAGAAAGAAAGAAAGAAAGAAAGAAAGAAAGAAAGAAAGGAAGAAGGAAAGGAAGGAAGGAAGGAAGGAGGAAGGAAGGAAGGAAGGAAGGAAAAGGAAGGAAGGAAAGAAAGGAAGGAAGGAAGGAAGGAAGGAAGGAAGAAGGAAGAAGGAAGGAAAGAGAAAAGAAAGAAAGAAAGAAAGGAAGAAAAGAAAGAAAGGGAGAAAGCAAGCTAGAATTTGGAGAGTTTTGTGTAAAAAATTGTAAAAGGACAGCAAAAGAATAAAAGTTATACAAATCCACTTCTGAAGTCAGAGAAAAGCAAAACCATCTGAGGAATGTTGTGAGCTTTAATCATTGAAAGAGAAGAGCTTTATAGAGAAGTGGTTTTAAGAAAAAAATATAAAATATCTGGAAACGATGCAAAGCATTTCAAATGTGAAAACATGGACCAAAACAATATAGAGAAAAATAAGGGAAGTTACAACAGTACAGAAGAAGAGGTTATCCAGAAAGGAGCAGTAAAAAGAAATCCATAATTGGATTTTTAAAAAATTACTTAAGGTATAAAGTATAGGAAGAATAAAAATACTGAGGAGATATAATACATGAAATTAACTAAAGCTTGATTAAATAATATCAAAATAGTATATAAAGTATGGGGAGAATTTTAAAAATAAAGAATATCAAAGTAGAAAATGAAATATATAGAGAAAGAATATAAAGATAAGGTTACTTATTTAATAAATACTTGCTGAGCACTTATGTGTAAGCAATGTTCTAACACTTTGCAGATACTTAACATAACTAACCCTCACAAAATCCTGTAAGGTAGGTAAAATTATTATTCCAAATTTACAGATGAGGACAAGAAGAGATTGAGTAACTTGCCCAGGTTCTCACAGCTCATATGTTGCAAAATTGTACTTGACCCAGGCAGTGGAGCCCATTCTGTTAACCACTACTGAGAAAATAAGTAGCAGAGAAGAAAAAGAGAAATGAAGGAAGAGAGAGAAAATTTTAAAAAAGAACAAAAATGTAAAGAGTCAGAACTTGGTAACCAAAATTAATGAAGTAAGACTGAAATAGAGGAAGGAAAATAGAAAGCTTGAATTACATTAATTTTGGAAGAGAAAGAATAGGAGTTGTACTGGCTGTTAAATTTGGGGGAACCAAAGCAAAACGAAAACACAAGGGGCCTCTTGTTAATAAATTACTAAGAATTTCAAGACAATGACAGCAGAACATTAAATCACGTATGGGGCCCTTCTATACATGGAGAAATAAGACAAGGAAAAGCTTTCAAGAATCCTTAAACTGCCTTTGAATTCTCAGAGCAGGGGCCTTTGAAGAATATTTACCACAGGAGATTGCTGCTGCCCACAACTGCAGGCAGATACTCTCGCGCTGTGCAGAGAGGCCAAGGTTGGCTCCTTCCCTTTTAGGGAGGGCTCATCTGCATTTTGACTTGTCATCCTTAGTGCACATGCCTTTTGTGGAGGGTGGATTGCTCTGATGCATCCAGAGAAGCGGCAAATAGCTCTTCCAGACGCCAAGTATCATCATGGTGAATTTATTAGAATTATTAACTGAAGGTGCAAAGCCACCACCTGGAAACACACACTTTTTCCTGCCTGAACAATGCAATAGAATATTCTGCTGCATTCCCCAAGGCTCTAGGACTGTGATGGGAGAAATTAATCGGTTTAATTTCACTCAGCCAATAAAATTACCACGAGTTTTACTATTGCTTGGGCCTTGTTGCATCTTCCCAGAGAATGTTTTTTCCCTTAAGATGCTGCTATGACTTTTTTCATTTGGAGCAGGTTTATATTTCTGAAGTTTCCTTAAAAAGCAAACTTAATACTGTTTTGTTTAATGAGTCAATTCAATTTTTAATTGAATTCTCAGTACCTATATTAATTGGTATGTACAAAGTGATTTTCCTAAGATTTTAAAATTTTTACTGTATTTTAATTGCTTCTAACAACTTAAGTGTTAAATATTATAAAGTATATTTTACTGTGAAAATTTGAATGTACATTCATATTGACATACACACAAAAATGCAATATATAAAAGTTAAAATACTTTTTTGCAAATACAAATTTACCCAATAAAACTGAAGAAATAAAATATTGCCAATACTTTGAAGCCCTAAATCTGCCCTTCTCAATCTCATCTTCCTTTCTTCCTCTGCAGAATAATTATTTTATATTTATTATTCTTTTTACTGTTCTCAATTGATTTGCCACATATATATGCATTATGAGAGAATATGTTAAGTTTGCATGTTTCTGAACTTTATATTAATGTTGTTCACACTTCTACATTCTGCTTTGTGAAGCTGGGGCTGGGACTGCAAACCTCACCCTATACCCTCTCTCAGAATCTAGCAGTGGAGGACTCTAGAAGGACAATGGAAAGCTGGAAAAGAGAGAATAAACTCTCAATTCTGTTGTTTTCTTCCTGTTAGCATCATCCCAGCAGCACTTCACTCTGTAGCAGCAGTAAGTTCCAGCAGCAATTAGTTCACGTTTTCAGTGTTGTTTTCCACACTCCCAGAACCAACCTCATCATATCCTCTCGGAGATCACAGCACCAGCTGGCCAGTGACCCCTCCTCAGAGATCTGGCTTCAGCACCGAGTCCCTTTCTCCAAGCTTCGAGCTTCTAATAACCCCACCTCTTGCACATGTATTTCCTCAGCTCTTGGGGTGGTAGCTGTTTCATGATGTTACTACTGTTCCTTTTTGCCTTTTTAGTCTTCCAATACCCATTTTACCAATTCCACCTAATACATCCTGTTAAAATAATCAGTGTGCTCTCTGTTTTCCTTACTTGATACTAATACACCTCATGTGTATGAATCAAAAGACAAAATTTATTTTCCAGTTTTTGAACTTTGTATCTATATTGTCTTTTTATTCTTTGTCTGCCTTCTTTTCCACAACTTTTGGTTTGTGATATTCATCCATATTATTGAATGTACCTGGAGACCATTCACTTTACATTGTGGTATTGTATTCCCCTGCACAGGTATATCACAATTAATTTATTTATTTTCTGGTGTTTGTTTTTGTGAATACACATTCAGATACCTTCCAGATTTTTTATATTCTAAATAATACTGCTATAAACATTCCTGTATTTGCCTTGTAGTACAAATGTATAAGCTTTCTATAAGGCAGTGGTTTCCCAAATATTGGGTTTTATAATTTTAGCTCTTGTATTTAGCTCTTTAATCCATTGAGTCAATTTTTGTATATGGTGTGAGGTAAGTGTCAAACTTTATTCTTTTGCACATATCTATCAATTTGTCCCGGCACCATTTGTTGGAAAGACTGTTCTTTTCCCATTGAATAGTCTTGGACTCTTGGAAAAAGTCAGTTGACCATAGACATAAGGGTTTATTTCTGACTTCTCAACTGCAGATTCCATTCGTCTATATGTTTATTCTTATGGCAGTGCAACATTGTTTTAATTACTGTTGCTCTATAGTAAATTTTGAAATCAGGAAGTGTGAGTCTTTCAACTTCGTTCTAGTTTTTCAAGGGTTCCATGCAATTGTAGATGCATTTTTGGGGTTGAAGAAATTCCCTTCTATTTCTAGTTTGTTGAGACTTTTTATCATGAAAGAGTGTTTAATTTTTGTCAGATGCGTTTCTTCATCTTTTGAGATGATCATGTGGTTTTTGGGTTTTATTCTGTTGACATGGTGTATCACATTACCTAATTTTCAGAATTTAAAACTATCTTGCACTTCTGGGATAAATCCCACTTGGTGATGATATCTAATTCTTTTTACATGTTGTTGGATTCATATTGCTGGTGTTTTGTTGAGTATTTTTATGTCTGTATTCATAAGAAATATTGGTCTGTAGTTTTCTTGTGATGGCTTTGCCTGCTTTTGGTATAAGGATACTGGTACTGGCCTTGTAGAATGAGTTGAGAAGTGTTCCCTCCTTTTCTGTTTTTTGGAAGAGTTTGTGAAGAGTTGGTATTAATTCTTTTAAGTGTTTGGTAGAATTCAACACTGAAGCCATCTAGGTCTGGACATTTATTTGTATATAGTTTTTTATTACTAATTTATCTCTTTATTTATTATAGATCTATTCAGATTGTCTATTTCTTCTGGAGTCAGTTTCAGTAGTTTGCATTATTACAGGGATTTGTCTGTTCCATCTAAGTTATCTAATGTTTTGGCATACAGTTTTTCACAGCATTCCTTTATAGTCTTTTTGTTTCTATATGGTTAGTAGTAATGTTCACTCTTTCATTTTTGGGTTCCAATAATTTTGGTTCTCTTTTTTTCTTGGACAGTCTAGCTAAAGGTTTGCTAATTTTGTTGATCTTTTTGAAGAGCTAGTTTTTCATTTCACTGATTTTCTTTACATTTTTCTATTACTAATTCCATTAATTTCACTGTTATCCTGAATTTTGCTTCTGTTTAGTTTGGTCTTTTTCCAGTGTCTTAAGGTGAAAACTTAGTTTACTCATTTGATATCTTTCTTCTTTTTTAATATGGGCATTTATAGCTATAAATTTTCCTCTAAACCCTAATTTACCTGAATCCCATAAGTTTTGGTATGTTGTTTCTTTATTTTCATTTATCTGAAGTATTTTCTAATTTACCTTAATATTTCTTCTTTAACCCACTGGCTATTTAGAAATTTAATTTCCACATATTTGTGGATTTTTAAATTTCTCTGTGTTTGATTTCTGATTTCATTCCATCATGATCAGACAACATAATTTGCATTATTTCTATCCGTTTCAATTTATTTGGATTTGTTTTATGACCTAGCATAGGATCTATCTCAGAGAATGTTCCATATGCTCTTGAGAAGAATGTACATTCTGCTGCTGTTTAATGGAGATTCTATAAATATTTGTTAGGTCTAGTTGGGTTTATAGCATTCTTCAGGTCTTGTGTTTCCCTACTGATCTATTTTGTAGTTGTTCTATTCATTATTGAAAGTGGGGCTGAGGATTCCAACTATTATTTTTGCATTGTCTATTTTTTTCTTCATTTCTGTCACTTTTGTCTTATGTATTTTGGTGTTCTTATTAATTGCATAGATGTTTATAATTATGATATCTTCCTGATGGATTAGCCCTTTTTGTCCTTACTTGTCCCTAGTAGCATTATTTGTTTTAAAGTCTACTTTTTCTATTAGTATAGCCATTACAGCTTTTTTTGGATGAAGTTGCATGACATATGTTTTACATCCTTTTACTTTCAATTTACTTGTATCTTTAAATGTAAATGGTGTCTTCTCTAGACAAAAGATAGTTGAATACTGTTTCTTTATCCACCCTGACAATCTCTGCCTTTTGATTGAATTGCTTAATATATGTACATGTAATATTATTATTACAATTATATTACTGCTATATTTGGATTTGTCTGGTATTTACTTTTTATTTTCTGTATGTCTCATGCCTTTTGGTTCTTCTATTCCTCCTATATTCCATTTTTGCATTAAGTAAATATTTTATACTGTAGCATTTAATCTCTTTGATGATTTTTCCACTATAAATTTTGAATTATTTCTTCAGATTTATACTAACTTAATTTCAGTGAGATATAAAAATCTCACTCCCATATAGCTCTTCCTCCTATTTCTCCCTTTTAATCATATTATTGTTATACATATTACAACTATAAATATTACAAACCTAACATTATTACAATTATTACTTTATGTAATTTTATGTGTTTTAAATAAGCTGAGAGAAACAAGAGGAGAAAAAATATGTGTGTGTGTGTATATATATATATAAAGAGAGAGCTTATTCTATATTAATCTTCTTGTTTATCATTTCTGGTTTCTTTGTTTATTCCTATAAATTTGTCTTAAGTTATTTCCTTAGCCCAGTGCAGCTTTCTTCTCACCCACCTCCTTTTGCATAAAACAAATCCAAATAAATTAGCATATATATTACATTTCTATATGCTATAGGCTCCCAGATGCATAATATGCATATTGTTTTGTACAATTACTTTTTGAATCAGTTAAGTACACATTTATACTGTCTTTTATAATTACGTGATTACCTTTACCAGTGCTCTTGTTTTAAATGTGTATTTGAATTACCATATAGTGTCACCTTCAGTCTGAAGAATTTCATTTAGTATTTCTAAGACAGATCTTCTAACAACAAATTCAGTTTTTGTTTATGTGGGAATGTCTATTTTGCTTTCGTTTTTGAAAGGTAGCTTTGCTAGATATAGAACTTTGGGCTGACAGTATTTTTTGTTGAACACTTTGAATATCTTATCCTGCCGGGCGCGGTGGCTCATGCCTGTAATCCCAGCACTTCTGGAGGCTGAGGTGGGTGGATCACGAGGTCAGGAGATCGAGACCATCGTGGCTAACACAGTGAAACCCCATCTCTACTAAAAATACAAAAAAATTAGCCAGGCGTGGTGGCAGGTGCCTGTAGTCCCAGCTACTCTCGGGAGGCTGAGGCAGGAGAATGGTGTGAACCTGGGAGGCAGAGTTTGCAGTGAGCCAAGATTGCGCCACTGCACTCCAGTCTGGACAACAGAGCGAGACTCCATCTCAAAAAAAAAAAAAAAAAAAAAAAAAAAAGAATAAGAATATCTTATCCCACTGCCTCTGGCCTCCATTGTTTCACATGAGAAGTCAGTCATTAATTTGTTTAGGTTTCTTCTGTAAGTGATGAGTCATTTTTCTCTTACTACTTTCAAGATTTTCTCTTCGTCTTTGTCTTTCAGTGCTTTTACGTGACATGTCTCTTTGTGGTACTCTTTGTATAATCCTATGTAGAATTTGTTGAGCTTTCTGGATGTGTAGATTAATGTTTTTCAATTAGATTGGGAAGTTTTCAGCCACTCTCTTTGACAATTTTTTCTACTCCTTTCTCTGTCTCCTTTCCTAGTGCTTTCATTTTGTGTATGTTGGTGTGCTTAATGGTATCCCACATTTCTTTACCTCCTCTCCTGAAACCACTGTTGCACTCTCTTTGCTATCTCTATTGTTTTGCCTTTTCCAGACTGTCATGTATTTGAAGTCATATGTAGCCTTTTCAGATGGTTCCATTCACTTAGCAATGTGGGTTTTAGGTTCCTCTATATCTTTTCATGACTTGACAGTGCATTTCTTTTTAATGTTGAATAATATTCCACTGTATGGTTATGCCATAGTTTATTCATTTGCCTGTTGAAGGACTTCTTGGTTGCTTCCAATTTTTGCAATTATGAATAAAACTTCTATAAACATTCATGTGCAGGTCCTTATGTGGACACTCACTTTAAGCTCATTTGGATGAACATATGGATTGTGGTGGTTGAATTGTATTGTAGGACTGTGTTTTAGCTTTGTAAGAAATTGCCACAGTGTCCTCCAACGTGGATGTACCATTTTGCATTATCATCAGTAATGAATGAGAGTACCTGTTGCTCCACCTCCTCCTTAGCATGTGGTGTTTTGAATTTTAGCCAATTGAATAGGTGTGTAGTAATATCTTACTGATGTTCAATTTTTAATTATAGTATCTTACTGATGTTTAAATTGCAATCAGTAGTATTTACTGATGTTTAGTTATATATAGCTAAACATTGACATATAGCATATGTTTAGCATCCTTTTACACTGTTTACCATCTGTATATCTTCTTTGGCGGGGTTTCTGTTCAGATATTTTGCCCATTAATTTTTTACCTTATTATGAGTTTTAACATTCTATGTATGTTTTGTATACCAGTGCTTCAGCAGATACATACGTATTATGCAAATATTTTCTCCAGTCTGTGGCGTGTCTTTTCACTCTCTTAACAGTGCCTTTCACAGAGCAGAAGAGAACAGGAGGTGGCCTGAGCAAGGGACTGAGCCGAGTGTTTGTGGAGGGCTCAGGTTCTGGGCCGTAAGACGCGATTTCCCGTTCGTTCACTCCGGATCTCTGAGGCCACTCCTGATGGCAATCGCCATGAGCTTTCCAAGTGCGAACAGGAAGGAAACCGGGATTCGGCCGCTGGGAGACACAGGTGGACCTCAAAGGTGGCTGTGCGGCAAATGACTGACATCTACTGGCAGCGTCAAGAGCTGCAGAAAGGGAGAAGAGCGGGGATCTTCAATCAGGGGCCTTCCCGACTGCTAGTGCCACAAATGCCATCCGGACGGCACAGGTACACCGGTCCAGACCTCCAGTCCTGCGCACCTGCGAAAGCCGCCCGCACTCACCCCGCGGGGCGCGGATAGTGCTCCCCACTCAGACTCAGGGGATCCCGCGGGCAGACAGATCTGCGCCGGGGCCCTGAGCCCCCTGAGCCTGTACCTTCGAGGCCCAGAATAGTCGCAGCTTGGAAACTGTGCACCCACTCGATTCCAGCTCCGCGCCACTTGGTGAATACGGACCACAGGGTCCCAGACAGCCGCTGCCGACGCCAGGGGCGAGGGGCCGTGCGCTTCCTCTCGAGTTCCTCTCCCCGCGCCAAGTACTGTAACTCGCTGCAGAGAGAGCAAAACGTCTGACCGCCCCGCTGAGGTCTCAAAACAGCTAAGCAAGTTACTGGGACTGCTGAAGTCCCGCGCGTCCCCCGTTCCCGCGGGTGCCGGGTCTGGAGAGTGCCAAGCGCCCTGAGACTCGCGCTTTCCTCGCGCGTGAATCCCAACGGTCAACCGAACACTGCGCTCTTCGACTCGGTCCGATTGTGCAGATGTCCGAAACCTCGGAAGCCAAAACCTTGCTTGAAGCCACTGACCCCGCCTCATATCTCCTCATGGGCAGTTTCCTGAGCAAGCTGGGACTTTCGCCCTCGTCCCCAGCCCAGGTGCGCGCCGACTTGCCCGAGAGGCCCACGAAACGCCGGCCAACTCAGCCCCTTCACCAAGTTCATCGGGTTCAGTTCGTCCACCGCGCCCACCCTGCCCCACGGTATAGACCTGTGAGGAGGTCGCCAAACCTGGATCCTGCCAATCCAACCACGTGGCTGGCCAACGAGGCTTGGAGGCGCTTTCCCATGAAGAAGTCCCAGAATTCCACCCTGGGGCCTCTCCCTTCAGACTGGTGGGAAACTTACTTAAAGCGGACTATTTGGTCTCTTCGACATCCTAGGCCAATTTGGAGCCCAGTGACCATCAAGATCACTCCTCCTGACGGGAGGGTGTCCCCTTCCACTTCTCCTGAAGATGTAATTGCCCTTGCAGAACCCCCACCCTCTGAGGAGCCCTCAGATCCGTGTTCAAAGGAGACAGTGTTGAGGGCCCTCAGAGAGTGCAGAAAAGGGAAAGGGAGGTTGGAAGAACCACTATTCCCTGAGGGCTTGGACAGTAAGAGAAGGAGTCCAGAGACCAGACCATCTGCATTTAAGCCTCTGATGAAAAATGGAACCCTCACTTCTTTTGTGCCCAGGCCTGGGCCGCTGAAGAGAAGTCTCCATTCCTGGAGCTCGGATCACAGCTTGACTAAGAGACCCAGTTGCTCCTCCATGAGCTCCTTGGCCAGCATATACAGAGGTGGCCCCCTCAGCTCCAAAAGGAATGCTATTTCCAGCTCTTACAGCTCTTCCAGAAATTTCTCAGACCCTTGGAAAAGAAGTATTCCCAGTGTATCATTCGAGACACCAGAGTGGCCAATAAAAAAGAAAAAAATTGATCATCGGCCTTACTCTTCAGTCCCACTGGTATCAGATTTTGAGTCCTCAGGAGCATCTGGAAGTTCTGGGCAGCAAAATCAAAAGATTCCACAGCTGCAGTCTAGCCCTGAGAACCTGCTGTCGGAGATCCCACTTCCCCAGCTTGGTTATGCAGTCTCTGATGAGGACTTGACCTTGGGGAAGAAAACTGAACTACAGCGGAGCAACAACGCGAGAGAAGATACAACTGAGGTCACCACAGACCCTGTCCCTGAGACTTGGCTTGCTATTCAGCCTTCCCTATCTCTCACTCTGCCTTCTTCGGAAACAGATCTAACCCAGGGGGCGAATCCTCAGTTGCAAAACTTAACAAAAATGCAGAAGTCTCTAGGTCCACTGACCTCCCCACAGTCCACGGGAGAGGTAACCAGTGTGGCCCATTCTCCTTTGAAGACACCCAGCCTACCAACCCCACCAGGGTGCTCACAGTCAGAGCTCCTTCCAGGCACCTCTCCAGACTCAAAGCCCACAGCTACTTTCATCGTGCTGACCCCCACCTCTCCCACATCACCAGTTACTGACACCATCTGGCTGCCTTCAACCTTTCAGGCTGACAGGTCTCCCATGCCCCCAGACCTACCTGCACCACCCACCATCCAAAGTACTTTGCTTGGAATGGTGAGTAGCCCAACTCCCCATCTTTCCGCATCTGCACCTCCTGATGCAACTTCTGCTCACCTCATGTTAAAACCGATTTTGGGGCCCCTGCACAACAGCGAGATTGGAGGCTCCTCATATTCCAAAATTTCAGTCACAGCTGCAGCGTCTTTAAGCTCTTCCCTCTCAACTCAGGGCACCTTAACTCCTACCTTCAAGCCTATCTTTGGCAGCATAGATCCACTTAAAACTATGCCCATGATAGCTCCTTTCTCCTCCAAGCAGACCCCTCCTCCATTTACTCATGCTTCTACCCATCATTTCCATGGCCTGGTCAAGGCCACCACTGTGGTCATGCCCACCACCCTAGCCAGCACATCTAAAGACTCTGTTTTTAAGCCACCTTTGGATTTTGGTGTAGTGAATGTTACAGGTGCCATAGGCAACACTTATTCTGTCCCTTCCACTTGCGACACTTTCCTGCTTAGGACTGCTCAGGCCTTCAGAGCCGACTTCACCCCAGCCACAGGATTCATTTTCCCACCACACCACCGTCCTACCATTCCTACTGTGCACACAGTCACCATCTTTACCCAGGTCCTTTCCAGTGCTGTCCAAATATCCCCTAGAAGCAGCACTGCTAATTTCAGGAGTGTGGGCAGCCCTCTGCCTGCCTCAGCCCTAGTATCCACGAACTGGCCTGCATCATCCCCCAGCGTCTCCAGCCTGACTCCAGCAATCACAAGTCCCTTGGGATCAAGCTCAAGGCCACCTTTCCCACTATCCCAAGGAGCTAATCCCCAGCCTGCATTTGGTGCCACAGATGGACAGAAACAAGGGCCTTCCCAGCCAGCCCTTACTCCAAGTGTCAGTAGCTCTTTTCTTTTTGGGAGCTCAGCAGTGGCATTGCCAACCCCAGTGCCAACTCCAGCTCAGCCAGCCTTCATCAGTACCACACAGTCAGCCTTGGGGTGTTTGATACCCTCAGCCTCCACCTCTCAAACCCCTGCCAGCACCTGGCCAGGCATTGGCAGCATTCCAGCAGGTTTTCCCATTAGTCAAGCTAGTACAACTGGGTTTAGAATTGTAATTCAGACCCACCAAAGTGGGGCTTTTGGCTCAGTGTTTGGCAGCAGAGCCCCACGACCTTTCGCTTTTGGGGGATTCGTGACCCCTATGGACTGTGATGAGTCTGGGATTAGAATGACTGGCCCAGACATGAGCTCCACCTCCGGAGCTTTCAGCATTGGAGCATTGCCTAGTGGGACCACCAGTACCATGATCCCATATGGAAAAGGCTGGAGCCAGAACACTCAAGGCCTGCCCAGCCACAGCACAGCTTTTGCCTTGGGGAGAGCCAGCATTTCTGCAAGAAAGACTATGGCCCCCATTGCTCAAAGCACCCCAGTCCCTGGACAAGCTAAGGCAGGCAGCAGTGTTGACTTTGGGATGCCTTTTCCACCTGCCCAGGGCTCTGTTGGGAGAGGACCTTTTAGATCATCAGCCTCTTCATTTTCCATGGGCACAAAATCAAAAACCTCAAAGAATCGGGAACAAGGGCATTCCCGAAGGCATCATGCCTACAAGAAGTAGCCTGTGTTCCCTGTCACTTGCACCCTGATTTGGACCTCAGTATTGTTTTTGAAAAACCTCAGTGTCTTCCAATTTTCTAAAGTAAACATACTTCAGATCTAAAGCTGGAGCTTTAGATGTTCACACTGTGTGTACTAATCTACATCCTTGAAGAACGTGAAGGACTAAAGCATCTAGTGGTGATTGCAGATTGAGGCCAGGTGTTCCGTTGGACTTGAACAGAACCTCGCCTTCCCCTTCCTGTCCACTCCTCTCTGTGTCAGGTGTGCAGCATGCACATCAGCAGGATCTATAATATCCAGACTTTCCAAACAAGTTGAATGTCTATCAGTAAGAACATTTTTTCATACATCCCACCATCCCTACTGCTGGTAAACGCTAACATGTTCTCTGTCAGTCACTATACATTGTCTTTTTGAGAGTGTCACTTAAATGGAATCAAACAGTATGCAACCTTTGGAGACTGGCTTCCTTCACTCAGCATAATTCCACTGAGATTTATCCAAGTTGTTACTTATATCAATCATTTATTTCTTTTATTGATGATTAAAAATCCATTTTTAATTGTATTCAATTGTATGAGTATACCACAGTTCATTTATCCATTTACCTGTTGAAGAACATTTATTTCCATTTTTTCTCGATAATAAGTAAAGTCACCATAAACATTCATGTTCAGGTTTTTGTGTGAACATGTTTTCATTTCTCTAGGAAACTTTCTGGGAGTGGTATTGCTGGGTTATATGATAAGTGTATATTTAACCTTATGAGAAACTGTCAAACTATTGAGTTAATGAGAATCCTATGAGTAGGCACTGTTTCAGTCATTATTTTGCAGATGGGGACAGAACAATGAGGAAGCCAAGTAGTTTGTCTAACGACACACAGTGAGAAAGTGACAAAGGCATGAATTGCGTCTGGGGTGTTGGCCAGGATGCAGAGAAAACATTGTACGTTGCTGGTAGAAATGTATATTAGTACAGCCATTATGGTAAATGGTATGAAAGTTCCTCAAAAAACTAAAAATAGAACTGCCATATGATGCCCCAATCTCACTTCTGGATGTATATTCAAGGAAATTGAAGTCAATGTGTTGAAGGGATATCTGCACTCCCATGTTTATTGCGGCATTATTCACAACAGCCAGGATATGGCATCAACCTAAATGTCTGTCCATCAATGACTGAATGGATAAAGAAAATGTGGCATAGATACACAATGAAATATTATTCAGCCTTAACAAGAAGGAAATTCTGTCATTTGCAAATGTGTAAGATGAACCTGGAGAACATCATGCTAAGTGAAATAAGACAAGCACAGAAAGCAAATACCACATGATCTCATTTATTTGTGGAATCTAATATAGTTGAACTCATAGAACTAAAGAGTAGAATGTGGTTACTGGGGTTGGGGGAGAGGAAGGGAATGAGCTATTGGTCAAAGGGTACAAAGTTTCAGATAGATAGGAGGAATAAGTTTTGAAATATATTGCACAGCAAGGTGACTATAAGTCAACAAAAATGAATTGCCTATTTCAAAATAAGAGAGTAAATTTCAAATGTCCCACCATAAAAAATGATAGGTAATTCAGCTCCTCTGGGTATGAAAAAATAAAAGATAGGCAAGGGAACATATCCAGCACCTGATTTAATTTAATTAACTAGCTTGATTTAATCATTCCACACTGTATACATATATGGAAACATCAAAACATCACACTGTACCTCATAAATGTAGACAATTATGATTTGTCGATGAAAAATAATTTTAAATTTTAAAAAATTGTTGCTAGGTAGTTTGGCTCCAAAGACTGTGCTCCTCACCCCTCATTATGGGACTTTCCTGGAGTAAAGGGTAGTGGTAAAAGTATAATATAGTCCAAATCTAGGCTGACACGTGGCTCACCTCACATAGGAAAGTTTCTCAATCACTCTGTGCCTTTTACCTAATTAATAGAGAATAACTCAAAGGAAAATTAAGCATCTTAAGCCCTTAGACTAGTACTTGAATACAGGGAGGAAACAATGCCTCTTAGCTGATAGTACATTCCATAGTCCTCTTTCCGGACACCCAACACCTACGATGTCTTCAACTTTCCTCAGTGTAGAAAGTATGATATAAATGTGGGTTATTTTCAATCTACCCCTGGAAGGCAGTCATTTTCCTTAGTCAAGAGTTAATAATCTAGGAATGGTCCAATTGCTTCAGCTCTCTTTTCTGGATCGATAGCAGACACCATGCTGGTTAGTCTAAAGAATGTCAAAACTGTGTTTACAACTGTAAAATTAGTGATATATTAATCAATGGACATTGAAAAGAGGTCATGATAAAAATTTATGGTATACAAGATGCGGACTGGCTACATCAGCCATAGTCCAACAAAATATAACACAAGCCACAAATGTGAGCCAGGTATATAATTTTAAATAGTCTAGAAGCCACATTAAATGGGTGGTGATATGTATTATTTAATATACTCAAAATATTATTTTAACATTTAATTAATTTGAAAAAAATTAGAGTTTTTTCACATAAAGTGTACAAAATCTGTTGTGTATTTTACATTTACATCCATCTCAAGTTCAGTCACATTTCTTTCCTTCTTTTTTTTTTTTTTTTTTTTGTTAGAGACAAGGTCTCACTTTGTCATCCAGGCTGGAGTGCAGTGGTGTGATCTCGGCTCACTGCAGCCTCGACCTCCCGTGCTCAGGTGATCCTCCCACCTCAGCCTCCCAAGTAACTGGGATTACAGGCACGCTCCACCATGCACAACTAATTTTTTATGGAAACGAGGTTTCACCATGCTGCCCAGGCTAAGTCTAGCCACATTTCATGTGCTCAATAGCCACTGTAGATAACAAGTACATGAATAGTGCAGGTCTAAAACGTTTTAGAGTTGCTTCTTATCCTTCATCAACACAGCATAAGAATATGGCAAGACTTACAGCTTTCTCCCTTAAGGAGGGCACCCCAGGTTCAATCCCCAAAGACTCTGTATTCAACAATTATATTACAAGTCTTCTTACTGGCTAGTACTCTAGCTTAAGGAAACAGAATAACTCCTCTTGAATGTTGTTGTGTTTACTTCAAGTGAAACTTTCATGCAAGATATGACTGGATTCTCTAAAAGAGAGAATGCTGGAATTTAATGAAATTAAAGGACTGGTTAAAGAATAGCTATAAATTGTTTGGTGCCTTTGTATGTGTGTCTATATGTCTATCTATCTGTGGGTTTGTGTGTGAGCAGCTGCCCTGTATGTGTTGATTTCCCCACCAGTAGTTTTAACTGACTTCCCCACCATTGCCACAGAAATAGCCTGACTCTCTTTACTCATTTTCCAGGGACCTCAGGATATACCCTCTGCTCCACTCCTGGACTGGCATAGTTAGTACTGCACATGCCCAACCACTCACGACAATGCATAAAAGGAAGCCAAAAAGAAAACAATAGAAAAGCATATGGTCTTCATGTAGTAATTGCAGCCAGCCACAGAAGAGACCTGTCCCTACTCAGGAGATCTTTCTTTGCCTCTGAAGTCCAGATCCATGGTCCAAACAGACACGTTTTCCTGAATATTGAATGAATGAGCACCTCAGTTAAACAATAAGTATTTCTTAGTTTTCTGGAGCTCCATTTAATTTCTGTTTTTTTTTTTTTTTTTTTCTTTTGGAATTAATACATTAAAAGGAAACTTTCTTCCTATTTAGGAGAAGGCTTTCAAAATCTATCAGAGCCAGTACCCCTATTAGGTCCACCATTCTGTCATACATTAAGGCCTTTTATAAACAATCCTACCTTCCTGGGAGGAGAGCAAAGCTCAGCAAAATAGTTTTGCATTGAGAGGGTGTTATCTGTGGGAGGCACAGCTCAGGTACTTTTTCCAGATAGTGCTAGAAATTTCCTTCTGCTCCTACGGACCACTTCATGGCTCTACAACTCCATTTAGGAAGTTGTCCTCTGGTCAATTTTGCCTTAGCTCCCTGAAGTGTATATAGAACATACTTTCCTTTTTCTTGCCTTCTTTCTTTCCTTTCTTCATTTCTGCTTTCACTTTTTTCAGTACTTTATTGAAGTATACTTTACATACATACAATAAAATGTAAAAAAAAAAGTATACGTAGACCTCAATGAATTTTATATATGTATAATTTCATGTAATTTTGAAATTACACCATCCAGATTAAGATTGAGAAAATATCCAAATTGCATTGGGTTCCCTTATCAAGTCAATAATGCATCCTGCAAGCGAAGTTGTATTCTGACTTCTATCACCAGATGTTAGTTTGCCTGTTCCGGAACTCGATAGAAGTGAAATCATAGCGTATATCCCATAGTGTGGCATTTTTGCACAACGTTATGGTTTTGAGATGTATTTATGTCATTTTAAGATTTATTTGAGTTGGGTGTGGTGACTCATGCCTGTAATCCCAGCACGTTTGGAGGCCGAGACGGGAGGATTGCTTGAGCTCAGGAGTTCAAGACCAGCATGGGCAACATAGAGAAAGCCCCTCTCTACAAAAAATACAAAACCTGAAAAAAAAAAAAATTAGCCGGGTGTGGTGGAGCGCGCCTGTAGCCCCAGCCACTCGGGAGGCTGAAGCAGGAGGATTGCTTGAACCTGGGAAGCAGAGGAGAGGTTGCAGTGAGCCTAGATCGCCTAGCTGCCCTCCAGCCTGGGTGAGAGAGGCCATGTCTCAAAAAAATAATAATAATAATAATAATAAATAAAAACATTTATGTGTATTTAAAGAGTACTTGTGTTGTCACAGAAATTCATTCTTAGAGCTAAATAGGATTCCATTTTATAAATAAACCAGAATTTGTTGGTATGAGTAAATATAAACTTACTGATTATCATCTTAGCAAAGGAAAATAAAAGGTCTTTTCAGCCTGCTAGCAGAGTGGCGCAGCGGCAGCGTGCTGGGCCCGTAACCTAGAGATCGACGGATCCTAAACCATTCTCTGCTAGGGTGTTTATGTTAATGATCACTATTTCCCAGGATCGTGGGTAGCTTGATATAATAAAGAAAATCAGATACTCAACGTCTCCTTACTTAACGTCTTAAAATTAATTATTACTCCATCGCCCAACTTTTATAAAGGCGTTAATCGTTTTCTTTTCTCATCTGTTCTTGCAATACCTTCCCTTATCAGTCATTTCAAAAGAGAGATGACAAATTTAACTTTAATTTCTAGCGGATTCGCGTTCTGTCTTCCAGTGAATATAATACACAACTATCTTTGGTATGTTATGGTTTTATAATTTTCGTACACGAGAAGGAAAAGCATTTTTTACTTCTGCTCAATAACTATACAGTCGTCCTTTGGTATCCGTGAAAGGTTGGTTTCAGGACCTCCCGCGAATAGTAAAATCTACCAATGCTCAAGCCCTTGATGTAAAATGACCGAGTATTTGCATATAACCTATGTACACCTTCCGGCATACTTTAAACCATTTCTAGATTATTTATCGCACCTTATATCAGGGGTCCCAAACCTCCTGGCCGCGAAGTGGTACCGGTCCGGTCCGTGGAAAAATTGTCTTCTACTAAATCGGTCCCTACTGCCAAAAAGGTTGTGGATCGCTGTCTTACATGATGCGAATGCTATGTAAATAGTTGTTATATCGCACTGCATAGGGAATAATGACAAGAAAATTTCTGTACATGTTCAGTATAGACGCAGGGTTTTTTCAAGTATTTTAGATCCGCGGTAGGTTGAATCCATTGCATGCAGAACCCATGGTTACGAAGCGCCAGCTGTTTCGCATTTTTACTTGGGTTAGACTCTCCTGCTCACTGTCACTCCTTTGTACGCTTTCACACATGATTTGTAAACTTCAGATAAAGTTAACGAGAATGCTTTGTGAATTCTTCTCTAAAGCAATATATGTTAATCACGAAGACACCTTCTTTTTTTTTTTTTTTTTTTTTTTTGAGACGGAGTTTCGCTCTTGTTGCCTAGGCTGGAGTGCAATGGCACGAACTCGGCTCACCGCAACCTCCGCCTCCCAGATTCAAGCGATTCTCCTGACTCAGCCTCCCTAGTAGCTGGAATTACAGGCATGTACCACCACGCCCAGCTAATTTTGTATTTTTAGTAGAGACGGGGTTTCTCCATGTTGGTCAGGCTGGTCTGAAACTCCCGACTTCAGGTAATCCGCCCGCCTCGGCCTTCCAAAGTGCTGGGATTATAGGCATGAGCTACCGCGACCGGCCCAAAAAGACACAATTTTTATCCCCACATACATAAACTAGAGTCATTTGGACTTTATGGGGAAAACAGAAACAAATAAGTTAAATCTGAAATGCTAGTGGGGGAAATGGAATGCATTAAATGTTTTTTAAGTTTATGCATCAGGATTCAATAGCAAAATCGGGGAGGGGAGTCTTAGTACGATATTTGCAATTTTTGTTGTTGTTGATGAGGAAATTTTTTTTTTTTTTTTTTTTTTTTTGACTACAGGCGCGCACTACCACGCCCACCTAACTTTTTTTTTTTTTTTAGACGGAGTTTAGCTCTTGTTGCTTAGGCTGGAGTGCAATGGCGCGATCTCGGCTCACTGCAACCTCCGCCTCCCGGGTTTAAGCAATTCTCCTGCCTCAGCCTCCCGAGTAGATGGGATTACAGGCATGCGCCACCACTCCTGGCTAATTTTGTATTTTTGGTAGAGACGGAGTTTCACCATGTTGGTCAGGCTAGTCTCCAACTCCTGACCTTAGGTGATCCGCCTACCTCGGACTACCAAAGTGCTGGGATTATAGGCGTGAGCCACCGCTCCCGGCCTATGTTTCGTGTTTTTAGTAGAGACAGGGCTTCGCTATATTGGTCTCGAACTCATGGACTCAAGCGATCCGCCCGCCTCCGTCTCTCAAAGTGCTGGCAATTACAAGAATAAACCCCCACACCCAGCCGTGAGAAAAAAAATTTAAATTAAAGCCCTCTTTAGTGAGTCGTTACATATGGAAAAAAAAAAAGTATATAAATTATTCTAAACAATGAGCACCCTAATTTATGAGAATTTACACACAAAAAAATGAATCGGACAAACGGAAATAAGATGATGAGGGGAGCACGTTTTGTTCCTTTAATCTTGCTGCTTTGAAGATGTTCTTGACCCCCTAGGCCTACAATCTTCAATTTATTTTTACCAAATGTCCAGTCATAGGAGACTAGTTTATACCTGCAGTGCGTGTACACATTGGGATAGTGTGAAACAGAGTGAATAGGGACGATATCTATTAACTTCTATGGAACAATTTCTAGAAGACATTGTTAAGTGAAGAAAAAGCAAAATGCAAAGGACTATTTATAGTACTATATTACTTTCTGAAGTGCAAGAAGAAAGGAAAAATAAGACAGACATGCAGAAGGATAAATCAGGAAGCAATGAAGTCAATTATCAATTACCTAGAAGTGTAGTGGTTGCCAGACTGTGGCTCACACTTTTAATCCCAGCCCTGTGGGAGGCTGTCCGGAGCTGCACGCCCCGGCCATAGCGAATAATAATTAAAGATTAAACGCCTGAGCTATATTCATTTCCACTCCACACCTTCTCCCTATCTTTGCCTTTTTTCCCCTGTACTAATACCTCATTAAAGATGGCGCTCTTCTTGCTTCTTCTTCACTCACTTTTCCCGCCCCCGGGAAAATTGTTACTTAATAGCGCAAGCGCAACATGACGTCCGACCGGAGAAACCGAAACCAACCTGGCCACGCCCTTGGCAATGAGATCATTTCCGCCTTGGCCCAACCCCTTCCCCTCCAAGTGTATATAAGGCAGTGCATTACCGCGATTAAACGAGACTTGATCAGAGCACTGTCTTGTCTCCATTTCTCGTGTCTCTTGTTCCCCAAATTCCCACCCCCTCCTCCAGGACCTGCTCTGACGATCCCGCGGGCCGGGATAGGAGGCCGGGGCGGGCAGGTCCTTGAGATCGAGAGATCAGGAGACCAGCCTGAGAGAAAGGGCAAAATCCTGTCTCTACAAAAACAAAAACAAAACAAAACAAAAAAAACACGAGCTATTCTGGAGAGGTGAGAGGGTGGTTTGAGCCTCTGGGAGGTGGAGGTTGCAGTGAGCTGAGATCACGGCCCTACATTCCAGCCTGGGCTGATATTCAAGAGGATACCAAACCACGGTGTAGGAAAAGAAAGAACCAGACCAAGTTACTTTTAACTTGGGGCAGGACGAGAATTACAAACAAATCTTGGACTCTTTTTAATTGATTTTGTTTTCTGTTGTAATGTGGACAAAGCAATTTTGAAGCAATTTTAGGTGTATTATAGGATAGGGCACGTGAGTAAATGTGTTGATTTACTCATTTGAGTAAATCATTTCAGCCACTATTCTAATTGCAGAAGAGGATCATACAAATAGATGGTGGGAAGGCAAACAAAAATTTAAAATTAAAAAAAATTTTTTAAAAGCCCCTCAGGAGATACATTAGAATTGTAAATATCTGGACGGGCACGGTGGCTCACGCAGGTGCCGGTAATTCCAGCACTTTGGGAGGACGAGGCCAGATGATCACCTGAGGTCGGCGGTTCAAGACCAGCCTGACCAATATGGAGAAACCCCATCTCTACTAAAAATACAAAATTAGCTGGGGGGGTAGTGGCACATGCCTGCAATCCTAGCTACCCGGGAGGCTGAATCAGGAGAATCGCTTGAACCCGGAAGGTGGAGGTTGCAGTGAGCCAATATCACGCCACTGCACTCCAGCCTGGGCAACAAGAGAAAAACTCTGGCTCAAAAAAACAAACAAACAAACAAAACAAAACAAAAAAAAAACCTCTCGGCTTTCGGAGGGGGCAAAGGTGCAACTTTCTTCGGTCGTCCGGAATCCGGGTTCATCCGACACCAGCCGACGAAGTTCGACCCCAACCAGATCAAAGTCGTATACCTGAGGTGCACCTGAGGTGAAGTCGGTGCCACTTCTGCGCTGGCCCCCAAGATCGGCCCCCTGGGTCTGTCTCCGAAAAAGGTTGGTGATGACATTGCCAAGGCAACGGGTGACTGGAAGGGCCTAAGGATTACAGTGAAACGGACCATTCAGAACAGACAGGCCCAGATTGAGGTGGTGCCTTCTGCCTCTGCCCTGATCATCAAAGCCCTCAAGGAACCACCAAGAGACAGAAAGAAACAGAAAAACATTAAACACAGTGGGAATATCACTTTTGATGAGATCATCAACATTGCTCGACAGATGCGGCACCGATCCTTAGCCAGAGAACTCTCTGGAACCATTAAAGAGATCCTGGGGACTGCCCAGTCTGTGGGCTGTAATGTTGATGGCAGCCACCCTCATGACATCATAGATGACATCAACAGTGGTTCCGTGGAATGCCCAGCCAGTTAAGCACAAAGGAAAGTATTTCAATAAAGGATCATTTGACAACTGGTGAAAAAAAAAGTAAATATCGTTGGGTACTCATAATTATTAAAATATTCATATGTATGTGCACACGTACATATGTGTGTGTCTATTTGCATATTTTGTATATGTGAGTATACACATGTATTTCCTAGATATTGTTGATAATCTAGAAGCAAAGGTGTCTTAGAAACAGTAAGTACACCTAGACCCTGGATATTGGTCTCTAATACATTCCTCACTAAAAGATCACCTCTGAGAAATAGGAGACTTCAGGACAGGGACAGGGTAAATGTAGTAGAGCCTAGAACAATTTGTCATGCCAGAAATTAAGAAAGTTTTAAGAAATATGGTGGAGGAATGTCACAAGGACAGAGTACTTAGCTTGAAGGGTCTGCCTCTGACAAAATCTGGGATACATGGACTACCAAAGTTATTAACAAGGCAATAATGGAATTGTAAACCACTGAGAAATAAGATTTTATGAGCCCATACTGATAATAAATACATAAATGGATGTTAAAAGGGGACTCTTTTTTTATTTTTTATTTTTTGAGACAGAGTCTCACTCTGTCACCTAGGCTGGAGTGCAGTGGCACAATCTCGGCTCACTGCAACCTCCGCCTCCCGGGTTCAAGCGATTCCCCTACATCAGCTTCCCAAGTAGCTGGGACAACAGGCGCCCGACACCATACCCGGCTTTTTTTTTTTTTTTTTTTTTTTTTTTTTTTAAGTAGAGATGGGGTTTCACCATATTGGCCAAGCTGGTCTTGAACTCCTGACCTTGAGATCCGCCCTCCTCGACCTCCCAAAGTGTTGGGATTAGAGGCGTGAGCCACAGCGCCCGGCCAAGGGGGATTCTTGATTACAATAGAATGCCAAAGTAAAAACTGGTAAATGTGAAGAAAATTCTGGAGTTAAAAAAAAACATCATTTTGCAACCATCATAGTAAATATGGTCCACGTAGGAATTATCAATAGACGCTAACTCTAGAGGAAAATTTTGATGGGGAGCAAGTTATTTGTATGATCTTTAAGCATCTCCCGCAGATTGCTTATTAGTTGCAAGGAGGAAACTATACATATATATCAACTTGACTATGTGATTGGAATTAACCTCAGTAATGAGGGGCAATGAACATTGCATGTCTCCAGATTTAATAGTCCTGAGAACGACATGTCACATACATTCTATTCTCTGGGATGCAAAACGTGAACCCAATTATAAGGGGAGAAAATCACGCAAAGCCCAAATAAGAAATGTTCTATGTTTTAAAAATGTGAGCAGTTAACCATGTTCTTCAAAAAGTCAACGTCATAAAATACAAAGAAAGGTTGTGAAAATGTTCCAGGTTAAAGGAGACTAAAGGGGTACGGAAAACACCCAATTCTAGACTGACTCCTGAATCGGAGGGGGTAAATACTACAAAGGATATTATTGGTCAATTGAAAAAAATGGAATACAGGTTAGAAAATTCCTAAAAACTGGCCGGGCGCGGTGGCACAAGCCTGTAATCCCAGCACTTTGGGAGGCCGAGACGGGCGGATCACGAGGGCAGGAGATCGAGACCATCCTGGCTAACACGGTGAAACCCCGTCTCTACTAAAAAATACAAAAAATTAGCCGGGCGAGGTGGCGGGCGCCTGTAGTCCCAGCTACTCCGGAGGCTGAGGCAGGAGAATGGCGTGAACCCGGGAGGCAGAGCTTGCAGTGAGCTGAGATCCGGCCACTGCACTCCAGCCCAGGCGACAGAGCCAGACTCCGTATCAAAAAAAAAAAAAAAAGAAAAGAAAAAAAAAAAAAAGAAAATTCCTAAAAACTTATATCAATGTTAAATATACTGAATTGGTAACTATATTATGGCTATAGCACAAGAAACTACTCCTTTAGGAAATACTCACTGAAATATTTAAGGGCAAAGGAACATAATATATATAATTTACTCTTAAATGTTCTGGGACACATGCACACAAACATACACAGATATAAACATATACGGAGAGAGAGAGAATTAACGTTAATAGGTGAATCCTGATAAAAGGAATATGGGTGGTCTTTATACTATTCTTATTCTTAATTTCTTTCCTTAAGTTTAAAATTATTTCTGGATAAAAAGTTTTAAAAGGCCGAGCGCCATGGCTCACGCCTGTAATCCCAGCACTGTGGGAGGCCGAGGCGGGTGAATCACCTGAGGTCAGGAGTTCGAGACCAGTCTGGCCAAGAAGGTGAGACCCTCATCTCTACTAAAAATGCAAAAATTAGCTGGGCGTGGTGGCGGGCGCCTGTAGTCCCAGCTACTCGGAAGGCTGAGGCAGAAGAATCGCTTGAACCCGGGAGGCGGAGGTTGCAGTCAGCTGAGATCGTGCCGCTGCACTCCAGCCTGGTCGACAGAGTAAGACTCTGTCCAAAAAATAAAAAATAAATAAAAAATAAAAAACATTTTAATAAAAATTTGAGGAAGTGAAAATATTAGTATAACGAACATTCAACTTCCCATCAACCAGCTTAAACAATTAACAATATTTTGTCAATGTTTTCTCTATTGCTCCCCAACATCAGCTAGTATTTTGAAGAAAATCCAAGACTGGAGATTCCAAAGCACTTTACTTTGACAATAAGCAAAGGTACAGATTACTCGTTCATATGTAAACAGAGAGGAAGGTGACACACAAACTTCTGTTAATTGTTCGGAGGAGAGGGTAGTCAGGGTCTGACCAATGCCTTTGGTTCTTTGGCTTTGCAACATGAAGCACTATGTGAGTGGAGCAAGGGATCGGTTGCACCATGCGGACATCTTGGCTGAGAGCCCTTCAGGTGCGTGCTGGATGTAGTAAACTGTAATCTAAGAATGGAGAGTAATTCCACTCAGATCCGCAGGAATTCTGTGGAACCTCAGGAGGAAATAAAACTGATAGATGGTCGAGAGAAATAAGAGGAAGCAAAAGGAGGAAAGCTGTAGATAATGTATATAACGTTTCTGAGAACGACTCAGACCTGCGACAGAAACCTGGTTACCCTCTTAAAGAAAAGAGTCGACGAAGGTGGGATTCGAACCCACGCGTGCAGAGCACAATGGATTAGCAGTCCATCGCCTTAACCACTCGGCCACCTCGTCCTTCGGGCCGCAAGCTGTTTTTGGGATACTCCTTTAAGGCTTGTTTTTGACGAAGCTTTGCAGCTTGATTTTGGTGATGTGTTGATATGGATTGTGATGTCCTTCAACTTGTGGTCTCCTTAAAGAATTCTTACACAAAACAAGTTCTTTCCACCTTCGTATGGAGAACCTTTTACAGTTTGATGATCCTGCCCAACGCCCGTGTGTCCAGTCTTGAGTGTCATCGTTCCTCCGTATCCATTCTCACTTTCCAACTACAGTGATTTTTTTTTCTCCCCAAGCTCCATGCTCTCCTTCTCATTTTCTAACCGCAGCACTCCTAACTCTTCTCTCTGCCCTCACTTCACCTGCCTTAGTTCATCACTCATTTCTCAGATCTCAAGTTAGGCCTTACAGCCCTTCTTACTGAAGGCTAAGCCGCTGAAAATTGGGGGTGGAGGGGGAGGATGGGGGGGACTCTTTTTCTGTTGCAAATGTATTTCTGTTCTGTTTCTGCCACAGAATTTTATCCCAATATTACGTATTTTTATGCGTAAAGACCCTGTCATAACGCGCAGCAACGGAAAATACTTATATAAATTGAAACCTCTAATTTTTTTTATTTCCATTAATAATCCCCAAGAGTTTCACCGTTTTTCTTCTGGTTTGAATTACCTTTATATTCAATGGTGGCACACAATAACAAACACAAATCAACAATTTTGGTAAGTAATTTAGTATATATGAAAAGTAGAGTTGCACTGGAAATGCATCTTTTAGTGCAATGGCTGTTAACATGTTTTTTCTCCATCAATTCATGTGTCCGCGGATAAATACTTCTTATAGCTGGAATAAGAAAGGTTCGGTGGAATTAACAACTAAAAGATCAGTAGATTGTGGTTTTGAATAAGTCCGAGGCTTCCAAAAGGTGTTTTTATGATTATTTAAGGTGCATTATTTAAAGTGGAACCTTCAACACATTCCCATTACGTTTATCTAGTTTAATAAATAAATGGTAGTAGTAAATAAAAGTGAAACCTAGCAGGAAACTTGGGACCACGCAAAACATATAACTTTACGGATATTCATATTTGATAAAAGTCAAAGAATTTTCCTAGTAGTCTCAATAATTGTAAAAAAAATGAAAACACTAACTTTCCACGGCCCAATATGTACGTTCCGATTTGTTAAAAATGGAATGTTATTAGTCGGAAGTAAATGAGGAATTTGTCAGTTCCTTCATAAAATCATGTAAAATACGCAATTGAGACACGCAACCCTGTGTCTTGTTTACAGAAGACTTTGGAGACACCAGCATTTCCAATTGTTCTGTCACAGTAAGATGTTATCTAAAAGGCGAGAATGATTCGCAGGGGAAGACGGAAGTAGGGAGCATTCACATCCCACAGGGAGTTAATGCGCAGTAGGGGAGACACATTTGGGGAAATGTTTCTTTGTAGCCTCTAGGATCTCGTGGTCTCCGGTCCAGCAACCCTGTCGCTAAGCTTCTCTGCTGCACCGGGCGCTGGCTTCTCTGACATTCCTTTTTCAGAGAAGAAAAAGCGCAAGAACTTTTTCCTGATCACATTCCCTGCCTTCTCTCCTGGCTTACCGCTTTCTTCTTTCGTCCCCGCCTCTGTCCAAAACCGAACCGCCCCAGCAATTTCCGGGTGATCGAACTTCTCCAATCTGCCTAAGAGGGTCCGAGCTCTGAAATCCCTTCTTCAGGAGCTGGTCCATGCCCAGACGTGGAAATGCCAAGAAAGCCGAGTTGCTGCGCGCCCAGCAATGCGCTCAGGGAACCCTCACTAGGAAACGCTGAGGGACTTTGCGGGTTGGGGAGAGTGGGCGGGGAGGGGGCGTAGAGTAAACACTGTTATGCTGGGACAGGGAGTCTTTTCAGCTCATTTCCTCCTCTTCTCTGTCCAAGCAAAACTTGCTTGTGCAAACTCGAAGCAGCATCTATCTTTATTGACTATTGACTGTCGCCAGTTGTATCTTCCCGTCACCTGTTCTATCGGCCCAGCCCTCAGAAGTTGAGCTTGTATCCCCTTGTGGTCTTGTCTGAGGACAGTTTTCTCTCGGCTTCGGCGACTGTCAGCTCTTCCAGACCCATTACGTGGGTAAATCCTTTCCTTAGTTTCCATCCCAACTTTTCTCTGTCCGTGACTATCACCCAATTTCCTTTCCTCTTCTCATCAGCCTCAGTTTTAGCAGAGGACAAAATACTAAGGTTCCACCGAGATTTGAACTCGGATTACTGGATTCAGAGTCCAGAGTGCTAACCATTAAACCGTGGAACCTACATCTGCGACAGTCTTTCCTAAAGTCATAGGTGACCTATTTCGCCACCTTAGGTTGCTTCCCTCTGCCCCGAAGTTTGGGTGATGGGTACATTCTGCTTTTCCTCTTGGAGGATTAAGTCAAAAAGACGCTTACCTGCCACATGCCTACATTCAACACTTTTTACACCAGAGTCTTAATGGAAAACGTTGACTTCCAAATGTCCGGAGTCCTCTCATCCTTGTATTTCCTTTCAAGTGGTTTAAGAGCTTGGCGCCCCGGCCTCGGGTCTCTCTATTTCATCAGTGGAAAACAAGTGAGATTGTTAAACAAGACTGTGTGCCAGGTGCCAGGCACACAGTATACCAGGTTACCGTGTGCCAGGTTTTGTGACAAGTGTTTTCTATTGTTACCTCACCTGTGAGGCTCACAACCACGCTGTGAGATGGGACCCATAATTTCTATTTTACAGGTGAGAAATTTGAGTCAGATACCTGAGATGCTTTACTCCTTTTCGTTATAGATCGAATTGTTTTCTCAAAAATCATTTTTACCAGGGTAACATGTAGCGTTTTTGAGGACACGTTATGGAAAGATTTTACCGAAGTCACAGGGGAGCCACGTTGCTGTTTACAGAAAACTGAAATAAATGCATTTGAATTACAGGGTTAGAGGACGATCCCAGCAACCCTAGGATAGCAACTCAGGGAAAGAAGGGGAAGAGTAGACAAAGGTCCCTCTGGAGTCTCCCAGGACAGTGCACAGCTCCCCTGGTCCTTCCACTGCCCTTCACCAATGGGAAATATGTACAGGGTAGACTTCCAAACGGACACAAAGAAAACTCCCTGCTTCTCCCTCGCATATCCTTTTGTGATACACACAGAAGACCATGTGAAAACACACACACACACACACACACACACACACACACACCCCACACACAATCGGTTTCTGTGAACAAAACAAAACAAAGTCTGTGTTCCTTGTTTAAAGTGATAGCTTCCTCACAGGGCAATTTTGTCTCAGTTAAATTCGAAAGGGTTTTCAGAGACACACATCCACAACATTCTAAGAATTTATTCTTTATCTTGTGTCTCGACAATTTGAGAAAGAAGGTAGGTTTCAGGACTAATTTGGAAGGAAAATGTGAAGTCAAATAAGCTTTATTTTTTTAAAAAAATGCCAGTTATCTTTCCACTCCTTGAACTCTTTCCGTGCCCCCCACCCCCACTTTCATTAAGCAGGCTCCCAATCTTGGAGGTCTCTGCTCTGAACAACTTTCTGTCCCCAGTCCTTATTCCTAGAGGAAACAGAAAGAACATTTAAAACAAAAAAAAGAAGAAGAACATTACCTGGGGAGATGTAGCATTTCAGATGATTCGGAAACAAACTTAGGTTCTAGGTTCATTAAGAAATGGGGACGGTGAATTTGAATCATCTTAGAGCATGAAAACCAAATTTCTCGGAGGAGGGGAAAAGAAAGCGAGTGGCCCGTACGGGGATCGAACCCGCGACCTTGGCGTTATTAGCACCACGCTCTAACCAACTGAGCTAACCGGCCGCTCCCAATTTCCTGCTTTGTTATTCTTCTCACCCGCATCCCCGCCACTGCTCCACTAAAGTATTAAATTCTTTAATGTAATTCCTGTTTGTCTTACAGGGAGGAACAATTTGTCAGTTGCTTTAGAGTCTTAATAGAAACGAGAAATTTCCTCTCAATGCAAAAACAGAACAAAATAGCTCTATTCGTAGACTTGAAAGAGGACGCTTAAACCTTTCAAACTGTGGCTAATGGCCCAAGAATTTATGGAAATATTTGCTGCCTTCTGAATGTCTAGTCAATACATGCAGACAATGAATCAGATTCGGTGAAATATTAACGAATCTTTGCCTCGTAAAAGCCGTTCACTAAAACAACATACAAATTGGTACCTGAAGGATTTTCCCAACGAGTCTGATTCTCGATGGTCCCACAATCGAGATCGTCCCAGGTTTCTTATGTCCAGATCCTCAATTTGGGAGTCTTCCTATGTGTTCCCTTAGATTCCCAAAGTGACCTCAAATCAAAGGTCGCTTCGAAGACCTTGGTATTGGAAAATGCTAGAAATGTGGTTCTAGTCACCATTCCAGGGGCCGTTAAACCGAATCGTTGTCTACTCAGCCATTGTTTCCCAAAAGCATTACCATTGTTTTTAATATCTTGTTTATCGTTCCAGAGATTTTGAATACATAGACAATGTTACCCAAGTGTTTTCTTTTTTTCTCTTTACGAATAGTAGCATTTTATACACTTTTTAAATCCCTTGCCTTTTTAAATTTTTACTTACAATGTATTTTTGCAACCTTTCCATATCAGAATAGACAAGTGTTCTCCATTCTTTTAAAAATATGTATAGTATTATATATACTATACACGTGTATACCTATGTAACAAACCTGCACATTCTGCATATGTACCCCAGAATTTAAAGTATAATAATTAAAAAAATATACGAGTAGTAGTTGGCCAGGAGCAGTGGCTCACGCCTGTAATCACCACACTTTGGGAGGCCGAGGTGGGCAGATCATCTGGGTCAGGAGTTGGAGACCAGCCTGGCCAACATGGTGAAACCCCATCTCTACTAAAAATACAAAAATTATCCAGGCATGGTGGCACACGCCTGTAATCTCAGCTACTCAGGAGGCTGAGACAGGAGAATCACTTGAACTTGGGAGGTGGAAGTTGCAGTGAGTGGAGACTGTGCCACTGCACTCCAGCCTGGGTGACAGAGTGAGACTTCATCTCAAAAAAAAAAAAAAAAGGTATAGTATTCAATTATGTTAGTATATATCATAGTTTAATGAGCAGTTAGTTTAGTTTTCCATCCTGCTATTGCAAACTATGTCTATGAACATACACCATCTCTGATAATCTGCCATGATACCACGCATTCATGTGGAAAAGCTGCATCAAAGAATACGTATATTGGCAATTTTGACGGCCATTGTCCCCCTGTGCTTTAGAGGGTTGATCCCAATATTCTTTTTCCTTGCTTGTTTGTTTTAACTATATTGAGCACAAATAGGACGCTGGGCACATTTCTACCCCTCTTTCTTCCTGAATTACAGTCAGTGAAAATGTAGAGAAATTCATACTGGGGAATGTTTGTTTCTGGAATATCACCTTCTCTCAGTTAGGCAAGACTTTGGGAATGTGACAGAATCAGGTGGGAGAAGGAAGGGGCTGAATGGAGAGCAAGGAGAAGGGCCAGCAGAGGCCTTCCTTTGTGCACCTCAGAGAGAATAACATGGCAAAAACACCTGATGGGAGAGGAGCTAAGACAGTGTCAGTGTGTCTGGTGATTAAGACTGAGTTGCAGAGTGATGTGCAAGCAGTAGGAGATGAGACCTGAGGAGGAGAGAACATGTGCATGCTGCAGGACCCTCTAGTAGATTATTATAAATAAATCAGGATACTTTACTTGATGGTGAAGAGGATGGGGCACTAAAATTAACAGGCGTTAATTGATCTATATTGAGTCTAAACTAAGAACTATGATTACTCTGTATAGGCCAAGTTAAGGATTTTTGAATTGGCCCTACCAACAATGGGAATCCATGGAAGGATTTTAGGCAGAGAAGTCTCATGAACAGATTTGCATTTTGAAAAGATCTTTTTAAGCTCCTGTAACAGACAAGCCCATTGTTACCGGGCCCATGCTTAGCTTCCATCACTGACATTAGGCTATTCAATTCATGTAATCAATCTGCCAGCACTGTAGAGGCTAATTATTAAGGCTAGCTGACAAAAACTGGTAGAATCATTCCAGTTAGTTAGTTGTTTAGTTCTGTGGTGGACGCACTCTGGTTAACTTAACTTGTGACACAAATATCTTCACGCTTTGTGTCCACACATCTCCCCACCTAGGTTCCTTTCGAGGACCCCAGTGTATGTACATGTAGGGAAACACCCTAACTTTACCCCATATCCACCTGGAGCGTCCTTAAGTGGAACTTTGCCATGCCCCGGTGGGAGCCAGGTTCCCAGCAGCGAGTGAGCAACCAGATCCCAGCCTGGACCTGGAGAGGCATGTCCGGCCCAATGTTCCATGCAACGCTATCTTCCAGCAAAAGTGCTACTAGGCATTGATCCCGCAGTGGAAATGCTCCGAGCCAAAAGGCCCTTAAACAAGGCTCCTGCGAACGTAATCCCTGAGGTCTTTGTGGCGATCGGGAGATGGGACCATCAAGGGAAAGGATCGTGGAGAAACAGGCGACGCAGTAGCCTCTGCCCTAATTGAGCTCTCCCTGCAGAATCTTGTCTTATACGTATTCCCTCCCCATTCTCTCTTCTTTTCTTCCCTAAAAGTCATGTGATGTTTGAAAATATTGTCTGACAATAAATGAATTGCTGGAGACTGGTAATGTTCACTCAAGTGGTCAGGGACTCTTGGTCTAGAAGCAGAGACTTTTACTTATGGAAATCCCCAAGAGCCTCTCTTTGAATAAAGCCGGCAGGCAACAGTTCGCATTAGGAAGAGAGCAGAGACCCCTCCACCCCCAATCTCGCCCCCTTTAAAGGCAGGAACCTCCTCCTATTCAGAACACTGCTGACAACATGCAGAGAGAAATACCTAATAGAACAGTATTAAAGCTTTTTGAAAGCTGAGAGTGTTCGAGAGATCGTGCAATGGTGCCTTTGTAAGGACGTCCACTGACAAGGTAAGCTAAGGGAATCTTGAAAAACAGAAACACCCCGAAAAATTACAAGCTGTTTCCGCTCGGTTTCGACCCGAGGACCTTTCGCGTGTAAGGCGAACGTGATAACCACTACACTACGGAAACCGATGTACACCATTGGCTTCCTTCGTTAAGGGAGAAATAAATTTTTCTCTTTCAACTTTGGTAACGTCGAGTTGATTGGCCTTTCCTTTCAGTAAATTATCAAGGTTACTATGCTTTTCTTTACTACAAAGTCCTTCATTAAAACTTTTTTTTTTTTTTTTTCAGACGTGACTGGAGAATTTAAGAAAATTTCCCCTGAGATGCGAGGCTCCTTACTGTAGACGTTGATTTTTTTTCTTTTTCTTTTTTTTTTCTTTTCACGGGGCAGAGGCAGGAATTCAGAAGAGTGTGATTTCGTTGTTGTTGATGTTTATGGAAAAAAATATAAGGAGATGTAATGTAGTAAACAAGATTCTACATAGTGTAAAAGGAAGGGTTGTGGTGGCCAGAATATTGCGAACTTAAGTTGAGGCTCAAAGTGAATGTATCTCCTATCTTGATGACCAGATGTCTGCGTTTCCTGTCTGGAGATCTTCATATTGTTCTGCATATATCACGAAGGTAAGCATGTTTACAGAATTTGGTAAGGGCAGAGGACTATCAGGAAAGTGGAAAGGTTCTATTGTCTATCAAATACCTCTCTATACAGCATTCAATTTGTGTAGTTAATTAGTGTCTCACTGGGGTGATTGTGAAAATCCTGTTCAAATACACCAGTCTGCATTTTTCCTTAAAGATGCTGACCATGAAGGCCATTGTTATTATCTGTCTTTTTTAAAGGGAAGAATTCAACTCCTCTTTCCCTACTGATTACACAGTTTCTGCAATTGAGTCCCAAATCTGAGAAAAATAGGAAACTACTCTTTTACTAATTCTGCAATTTGGACAATTAACTATTAACCTCAGTTCCTTGTCTCAAGATTACCGTTTACTTTATAGAATGGTATGGGTTCACATATTATTCAAATCGTGTTTATTGTGTGCCCATTGCATATATGGGCATTGCAATGGACAGTAGGGTTTTATTAGTAAACGAAACCAGGCACTGCACCTGTCTTCTTGGAAATTATGTTCTTGTGAGAGACAGACAGTAATCAAGTTGTCATCCAAATTAATGCATCATGTCCAAGAAAAGAGGGACATATAGTGCTCTCATTTAATATATGAAGATTAATTTAGAAAGTTTAGGGGAAGATTTCTCTCAGAAAATAATGATTCTGCTCAAGTTTGAAGGTTGGGGAGATGTTAACTAGGTTTAAAAGAGTGTTAAAGGTAAAAGAAATCATATGTACCCAAACCCATGGTAAATAAGAGGGACTGATTTGCAAGTAGGACAGTGTGGTTGGAGAGAAAGGGGCAGTGGGGTATGAAATAAAGCTGAACACATGAGAGTCAGCCGTGGAGAGAATTTCAGGTCATAATATTAAGGATTACATTATTAAATAGCTATAAAATGTGTGATAATCGGCTCTTTTAAAATGCCAGTTTCTGCCCTTTATCCTTTTGTTCTCTCAAAGTACATAGGATGTGAGACCTAGTGTGACCTAATCTCTAAGTTAAAACCAGCTAAAATTTCCCCCAAATAATTTGGGAATACTCAGAGGAATTCAGATCATATGTATACCCTTAGCCAACTAAGAACAAAGACGATGGTTTCAGTTGAGAGCCCAGCAAATTTGACTCCCCTGCCTAGAATTCCAGTTCTGTGTTCTCTCCGCCCTAATTCCCCTACCCCATCCGGTGCTGGGCTCTGCAGATGCACTAGGATTTAAGACATTGAAGTGTAGGTGGACTAGGGAGGTAGTAGCACTTATTTTCTAGTCTTGTACTCAATCAAGCAGAAATCCTGCACTCCATAGTTCTCTTTTTTTTTAAAACCAAAATCTGTGACTGAAATACACTCCAGTAACTCAATACACTATTAAACCATTTCCTCCTCTCCTTTCTCATTTCAAATTCCCTCAAACATCCTGGCAAATCCAGAGCCCGCTGTGCACAGTTCTGATTCCGGGCGGAGTAGGGCTCCCTCCTTGCAACCAGGACGTCTTCATCCCCACCTTGAGCTGAGCTGGATGTCGAGTCCTTGGCAATATCCTGGACCAGCTGCTGCCAGTCTAGATACCCTGCCTGCGAGGGCCCCAGTGCCGGATTTCATGTCTGTCTGTTCCATAGACCTATTTCTAAATCACACACTCAAGTAAACTCATGCTAAGCCAACCTCAACCCAGGCAGGACTATTCCGTGCCTAAATTAAACTCGCTAGAGCGGTGACTCTAGTGACAGTTAGATAACTGACAACCTCTGGCAGAGTGGCCGCCGAACCCAGGGAAGCCTCTGCCTGGACTCCAGACCCCTGCGCGTCTCCCGGGATTCCTAGAAAGGTGAGGCTCGGAGTTGACCCTGTTGCGGAAACACCTTAGCAGAGAGACGCAGATCAAGTTGGGCTGCTGACCAAGTCCCTGAAGGAATTGCTGGTGGTAAGAGCAGGGTCGCGGCGGCAACCGCGGCGAAGGAAAGCAGAGTGAGGTTAAGTAGTCATCTCTATCCAAAGAGATCTGCCGCAGTTCCAAACAGGAAACTTTTCTTAGTAATCTTCTCTATCCCCTACTACTTTCCACCCCATCCCCTCCACGCACAAATCTCCTGCGGAAGGTTTCTGAAAATAATTCTGTAAAGGAAAAAACAACAATAAATGTTTGCCAGAGATGGATGACACCTGGTAGCGTCGTCTCTCATTTTTCGTTTGTTTACTTGTTTAGACCCTCTTCTCTCTCTCTCTCTCTTTTTTTTTTTTTTTTTTTTTTTTTTTTTTTTTTTGACTAATTGCAAATTGTTCAGTAGCCATTTGGCTGTCTTTGTGAAGCTCGTGTTCAAATTGTTTAACCATACACCTTAAAGTGCAAATGAAAACAAAGCCTATTAAAGAAAATTTAGAAAAATCCTTTTTGCCTTTGTGATAGTCAAATGTTTTGTAGATTTGACAAAACAAGTAAGCATTTTTAAAAAGATTGAAACTATGGACTTCATCCAAACTAAACGTTATTTTCATTAAAAGGCTATTGAGAGAGAAAACGCCAGCCTCAGACTGGAAGAAGGTATTCGTGAGACAAATTTTTTGGAAAAGCTGTTGTTTCCACTGGATTTAAAAACCAGAATCCTTTCACAGGCTAGGCGGACATGCTAATTATTACATTACAGAAATTCCCTGCTACAATCAGGCCTTTCACAGCAGAATGAGATGGTGATTCTTTGGATATACTGAAACCTAATAACTTTTAATGTTTCTCTTTTTTCTTTTTCTTACTTTCTTTCTTTCTTTTTTTTTTTTTTTTTTTTTTTTTTTTGAGACAGAGTTTCTCTCTTGTTGCCCAGGCTGAAGTGCAGTGCTGCGGCGATCTCAGCTCACTGCAACCTCTCTCTCCTGATTCAAGCAAGTCTCCTGCCTCAGTCTCCCGCCTCAGTCTCCCAAGTAGCTGGGATTACAGGCAGATGCTGACACGCCTGGTTAATTTTGTATTTTTAGTAGAAACAGGGTTTCACCATGTTGGTAAGGCTGGTCTCGAATACCTGACCTCAGATGATCCACCCGTCTTGGCCTCACAAAGTGTTGGGATTACAGGCATGAGCCACTGTGCCCAGCCATGTTTTTTCTTTATATTTTTACCCACGTGTGTTTCTTTCCTTCATGCTTTTTTTTTTTCTTTTTCTTCCCCCCACCCCCCCGAGATGGGGTCTCACTCTCTCCCTGGCTGTAATGCAGTGGCACGATCTCAGCTCACTGCAACATCCACCTCCCAGGTTCAAGCAATTCTCATGCCTCAGCCTCCTGAGTACTGGGATTACAGGCGTGCGCCACCATGCCTGGCTAATTTTTGTATTTTTAGTAGAGACAAGGTTTCGCCATGTTGGCCAGGCTAGTCTCAAACTCCTGACCTCGTGATCCGCTGGCCTCGGTCTCCCGAAGTGCTAGGATTACGGGCGTGAGCTGCCGCACCTGGCCCTTTCCTTCATACTTTCTATTTGTTAAAATTAATGCTATAGAAACTCCATGATTCATAACCAAATACAGCTCATACCTGGAGTCTAAATTTCTCCCCCAAAGCTAGGCAGAATAAACACAGGGATTTGATTTCAAGGAACTCTTCAATGTTTTCCTATGGCTTTGATTTCCAACTCTCTTCTTGACCTTGAGGAGCCAGGAGGATCCAACACACTAAGATCTGGAGACCACTCAAGCTTCTGCAAAGTCAATGCTTGTCTGGAGGACACTGCTGAGCAGGGGATGTGATGGGGGAGGGGTGGGCTGTGCTCAGTTGACTGTCAGAAGGTGATGAAAAAAGAGGTGGTATCTGCGAATTCATGTGACTGGGAGTTCATGTGTGGTGAGTGTGTCTAGGAGTCATCAGTCATTCTATTGTTTGTGTCACTCATACTGCTCTGGAAAGCATATGCTCAGTGATTACGTCAATCTGTTTAATGGACAGATGATGTACAACATTCGTCTATTCTTTATTTCTTTTCCTATTTCAACTGACATTTGTCACTGTCTTTTTTCCTTTTCCAGCATTTCCCGGGTATCTGGAAGATGCTCAACAGTGAGATGGTGCTCTTCCTCCAAATCTGTTGACATGACAGGACAGTGCCACTTATGAATCTCTGACAAATAGCAAAGTGGAAAACTCCTGCTCTTGGCAGCTAAAACTTGGATTGATCACAATGTTTCAGGAAACAGAGAAGAAAGACAGTATTTCCCAGTTAGCAAGATCTTGAGTCTTATGATTTTTTTCTGACATTAAATCTGAAGTATAAATGGCATGAGTTTATTATTTTCAACAATTTGATTAGACATTTATTTCAAAGAAATTAATGAGTAGCCTACAATATGCCCCATCCTGAGCTAGGCTCTAGAGGTATCAGATAACCTGAAAAAAATGGACGTGCCCGAGGTAACAAAGGGCTCAAGCCCTGATTTTCATTATAAAATTACCCAAAACAGGGTGGTTATATTTTAAATTGACAAATGAAACCTCGGAGATAAATACTCATGCACTATCACAGAAACATAGAGAAGGGGAAACTCTGTCACTCCAAATAATGAGGAAAAGCTTTCAGAAGAAGTGATAACTGATCCAAGACTTAATAGATGAAAAGTAAGAAATTGGCTGATGAGAGATGGAGGGGTTAGGGGAATCTGTCATTAGAGGCAGCATGGAGAAATAAGTCAGTGTTTGCGGAGACTCCAAGGAATTCTAAATTTGAGGCAGGGAGTAGGAGCAAATAAGACAAAATGAGAAAATAAGGGTTAGAGCAGGAAGAAAGAGGACTATCTTTCACTTAACACTTTAGTGTGATGTGCTGTGGAGAGTTAGGAAAGTTTGAAGAAGAAAAGTTATATTTTCCTTTCAAGCTAAAGTCTCAATGGCTGCTATGCAAATGAGAAATTTAGGGGACCAAATATGGAGACAAAGGAGCAAGGAAAGCTTTTCTGCATACCTTAAGGTAAGGCCTCAGAAAATTTATACTTTAATTGGATTACCTGAAAGAAAGAAAAGAGTCAATAGAGTAGATGTAATCATTGAAACGATTATCCAAGGAAATTTCTATAAATAGAAGCCTAGTATCAGACTTCTGAACAGTAATATAAAAAATTAGATCAGCATTAAAAAATAGAAATAAAGTGTGAACCAAGAATTATATAACAAGCTAAGCTAATCTTCAAGAATCAAGATTATGGAAAATAAATCGGGAGGCTGAGTCTGGAGAATCGCTTGAACTCAGGAGGTGGAAGTTGCCGTGAGCCGAGTTGTGCTATTGCACTCCAGCCTGGGCAGTGAGAGAGACTCTGTCTCAAAAACAAACAAACAAACAAAATATTTATATATGTATATATATGACGACAACTAAACGATATCGTTTCTTCAAATTAAGGTATTAAGTGTTACTTAATACCCCCTCTGGCAGGTGAAATTATCTTGATGACTGTGCTTGGATTCAGCAGTGACAATCTATAGTTTGTATTCAGACATATTGGTTGCGTTCACAGCGTTCATAGATGATCGATATAAATGATGAAAAGCTAACACCCACTGTGGCCCGTTCGGGGATCCAGCCCGCAACCTTGGCATTATTAGCACAACGGTCGAACCAATTAAGTTAACCGGTCGTGACGCGAAGTTCACTTCCCTCTTAACAAGATACATATATGTTTAAAAAAAAAAAAAAAAAAAAAAAAAAAAGGCCGGGCGCAGTGGCTCACGCCTGTAATCCCAGCACTTTGGGAGGCCGAGGCGGGAGGATCACGAGGTCAGAATATCGAGACCACCCTGGCTAACACGGTGAAACCCCGTCTCTACTAAAAATACAAAAAATTAGCCGGGTGTGCTGGCGGGCGCCAGTAGTCCCAGCTACTCGGGAGGCTGAGGCAGGAGAATGGCGTGAACCCAGGAGGCGGAGCTTGCAGTGAGCCGAGATTGCGCCTCTGCACTCCAGTCTGGGTGACAGAGCGAGACTCCGTCCCCCCTCCCCCCCCCCAAAAAAAAACCAAAAACAAAACAAACAAAACAAAAAACTATTTTTTTCTCTCTTCACCTTTTTTTTTTTTTTTTTTTTTGAGACGGAATGTCGCTCTTGTTGCCCAGGCTAGAGTGCAATGACGCGATCTCGGCTCACCGCAACCTCCGCCTCCCGTGTTCAAGCTATTCTCCTGCCTCAGCCTCCCGAGAAACTGAGATTACAGGCATGCACCACCACGCCCGGCTAATTTTGTATTTTCAGTAGAGACGGAGTTTATTCTTGTTGGTCAGGCCAGTCTAGGAACTCCCAACCTCGGGTGATCCGCTCGCCTCGGCCTCCCAAATTGCTGGGATTATAGGCGTGAACCACCGCGCCCGGCCTCAAGCAATTTTCTTATTCGAGTTCAAAATGGGTCGTAAAGCAGCGGAGACAATTCGCAATATCAACAACGCATTTGGCCCAGGAACTGCTAATGAACGTACAATGCAGTGGTAGTTGAAGAAGTTTTGCGAAGGTGAGGAGAGCCTTGAAGATGAAGAGTGTAGTGGCAAGACAATTGAGAGCAATCAGCGAAGTTGATCCTCTTACAACTACCAGAGAAGTTGCCAAATGACTCAGCGTCGACCATTTTACCGTGCGGCATTTGAAGCAAATTGGAAAGGTGAAAAAGCTTGGTAAATGGGTGGCTCATGAGCTGAGCAAAAATTTTTTTTAAAAAATCGCCGTTCTGAAGTGTCATCTTCCTTTATTCCACGCAACAACGAACCATTTCTCCATCGGATTGTGACGTGCGATGAAAAGTGGATTTTATACGACAACCGGCGACGATTAGTTCAGGGATTGGACCGAGAAGAAGCTCCAAAGCACTTCCCAAAGCCAAACTTGTACCAAAAAAGGTCATATTCGCTTTTTGGTGATCTGCTGCTTGTCTGATTTACTATAGCTTTCTGAACACCCGTGAAACCATTACATCTGAGAAGTATGCTCAAATCAATGAGATACACGGAAAACTGCAACCCCTGTCAGCATTGATTAACAGGAAGGGCCCAATTATTCACGACAACACTCGACTGCACGTAGCACAAGTAACGTTTCTAAAGTTGAGCGAATTAGGCTACGAAGATTTTCCTAATCCATCATATTCATCTGACCTCTCACCAACCGACTACCACTTCTTCAAACATCTCCACAACTTTTTGCAGGTAAAACGCTTCCACAACCAGCGGGATGCAAGCATTTTCTAACTGTCCAATCCCGTAGCACAGGTTTTTACCCTCCAGGGATAAATAAACTTATTTCTTGTTGGCAAAAATGTGTTGATTTTAATGGTTCCTATTTTGACTAAAAAAGATGTGTTTGAGCCTAGTCATAATGATTTAAAAATTCACTGTCCGAAACTGCAATTACTTTTGCACCAACCTAAATATTAATTTTAACGAATTGAAAGTATGAAGGGGCTGGGCGCGGTGGCTCAAGCCTGTAATCCCAGCACTTTGGGAGGCCGAGACGGGCGGATCACGAGGTCAGGAGATCGAGACCGTCCTGGCGAGCACGGTGAAACCCCGTCTCTACTAAAAAATACAAAAAACTAGCTGGGCGAGGTGGCGGGCGCCTGTAGTCCCACCTACTCGGGAGGCTGAGGCAGGAGAATGGCGTAAACCCGGGAGGCGGAGCTTGCAGTGAGCTAAGATCTGGCCACTGCAGTCCAGCCTGGGCGACAGAGCAAAACTCCGTCTCAAAAAAAAAAAAAAAAAAAAAAGTATGAAGGAAGAAACACCCTGTGGATAAAAATATGCTAAAAAGGAAAACATATTAAAAGTTATTAGGTTTGCGTATATCCAAAGAATCCTCCTTTCATTCTGCTATGGATTGCTGCACAGAAGAGAAAGTTTTTTGGGGTGTACTGGTTAGCACATCTGCCTACAAGAAAGGGGTCTCAGATTTGAAACTGATGAAAACAATAGCTTTTCCAAAAAGATTTCTCACTTTATCGAGAAATACAAATAATCACATTCCCTAAATGCCAAAGTCTTCCCGTTCTCTCTGTTGTTCCAAACTTAAATATGAAAGGTTTTCCCAGTTCTTCTAGAAAAAGGACTCTGCCAGATTTGGTCTAGGCCATTTAGTCATTTAGGCAAAAAGGTGCTGTTAAGTCTACATATTACCATTATACATACACACACACACACACACACACACACACACTCTCTCTCTCGCTCTCTCTCTCTCTCTCTCTGATTCTTCTCTTAAAACACTTTTATGTTTTGAGGTGTTAATTTTGCCCACTTTGAAAACTAAAATAGGTAAACAATTTGTCAAAAGATAACATGTCTGTTTTAAATTTATGAGGTTAATAAATCAGTTCCTACATTCCAACATTTAATGTCAATTATGATTTATGGAGTAACTTTATTAAATTTGTGCCACCTTTCATCTTTACTGTTTGTTTTTGCACACTTTTAACTGTTGCATGATTTATCACACATTTTGGCCAAGATTCTTCCCCTTAGTGAGTTATGTCTTTATTCATAGTAGGAGGAAATCATGTGATTATACAGAAAAATGTATTTTCATGTATTTTATGACATTTAATTAAAAATAATAGAGTACTCATTACTAATCCATGCACACATCGTCAGTACACAATATAAATATATAAGAAAATACAACAAAACTGAAACTATGGTAGATTAACAGACTGCAAAAATTAGTGATGAGCCAACAATAAAAAATAAAATTTACTGTGTGTACACCAATAAAAATGTACACACAGATGATAAATTGGAAATGATACTTCCAAGGCACAGGGAGGCTAAATGCATTTCTTTATCCATTCATCCAATGGTGAACACAAGAATTCCATATATTGGCTGGGCGCGGTTGTTCACGCCTGTAATCCCAGCACTTTGGGAGGCCGAGGCGAGCTCAGGAGTTCAAGACCAGCCTGGGCAACATGGTGAAAACCCGTCGCTACTAAAAATACAAAAAAAAAAAAAAAAAAAAAAAGAAAGAAAGAAATCTGCGGGGTATACTGACGTAGGCTTGTAATCCCAGCTACTCGGGAGGCTGAGGCACAAGAATCGTTTGAACCCGGGAGGCAGAGGTTTCAGTGAGTCAAAATCACACCGCTGCACTACAGCCTGGGCGACAGAGGGAGACTCTGTGCCACCAAAAAAAAAAAAAAAAAAAAAAAAAATTTCCATATCTTGGTAGTATGCAGATAATCTCTTGGACATACTGATTTCACTTCCTTTAGCTATATACCCACTAGAGGGTTTGCTGGATCATATGGTATCCCTATTTTTAATTTTTTGAGGAACCACCATACTGTTTTCCATAATAAATGGTATTAGTTCTTTAAATAGTTGATAGAATTCACCAGAGAAGCTACAGGTCCTGGGCTTTTCTTTGACGGGAGACGTTTTTATTACTGATTCAATTTCCTTATCTACTATTGGTCTGTTCAGATTTTCTATGTCTTCATGATTCAGGCTTGGTAGGTTGTGTATGTCTAGGAATTTTTTTTCATTTTTCCCAGTCCTTATCCTGCCTGGCAGACAACTGGACACACTCGACTCCCGGGCCCTCAATTTCTTCCCTTGGAGCACTGCCCAACACAAAGAGTGGGCCGTTTCCAGGGTTCAATCCACTGGCTCCTGGTAATTTTCTTGGGGTAATTTTCTGCCTCCCAAGAGATGGAGATCACAGAGCCTTCTATTGTCGGAGAAGGCCTAACAGAGGGAGCACTTAAACAGAAAAAAATGTACTCTACTGGGGGGCTAAGTAAAATTTCTGTGCTGTGTTTGAAAAGAAAATTTTTCACAAGTTGTAGTATTTTCTTTGTGTGACTCGTGAACTCCAATATTACTGATTTTAATAAATAGAAAAGCTTATCAACCTTGATAATTTCCTGAAAGAAAAGATCAATTCGATGTTACCAAATCTGGGATACCCAGAAAAATTTTCTTCTCCCACTGGGAGAAAAATTGTCAAACATGAGGGTTTCTGTAGTGCAGTGGTTATCACGCTCACCTCACACACGAAAGGTCCCCAGTCCGAAACCAGGTAGAAACAACTTGCGTTTTTGAGGAATCCTTAGCTGAATTTCTCAGTGCACGTTTTTAGAATTGCACCCCCGCACCATCTTTAGCCGTTTAGGAGAGAAGGTTGTCCTTGTCACCTGTGGTGTGAATATAAACCAAAGTACCCCTGCCGCCTTTCTCCCACCAGAGCCCCTACCGTTTTCGACACGGAAAAAGTCCTCTTCAAAGCCAAGAGTCCATGTCTTCTCAGGTGGACACGAACAGTCCCAAGCAATTGTTTGCCGAGCAAAGTATTATTATTATAATTGATGCTCTCATCGCCTGGTCCCCAAAAGACCTCAGGGACTCGGTTCGCAGGCAACTTGAACGATCTTTCATTTCAGGAACATTTTTCCTGCAGAGTCAATGCGAGGCCGAGATTTTGCTGAAAGCCACCGTTTCCGGGAGCACTGGGCCAGACTTGCCTCTCCAGGTGCAGGCTGGGCTCCAGTGGCTCACTCGCTGCTCCTAAGTTTCGCTCCATGGGATCATCACAAGGTTCCACTTAGACTCAGGACGCTCCAGGAAGATTAGGAGTGGGATTAGGGTGTTTTCCTATATGTACATGTACTGAGGTCCTCGAAAGGAACCTGGGCTGGCAGATGTTCTCGCTGAGTTTCCCTCCCCACCCAGACTCAAGAGTCCAGCTCGGAGATTACTGCACTCAGGCCAAGGCCAGCCCCTGTGGGTAAATGAAGCCTACTGGCTCTGGATATATGGACCCGTTTGTGGATTTCTTTTTTTTTTTTTTTAGGTATAGAAGGAGCCAAACAGCCACTCGCCTCTTTTCAGATTTATTCACGAAGAGATCAACTGGAATCCTAGAAAAGTTATTCCCAGGTGGGATGAATTCATTAATGAAGGAAGCGGCTCTGAGTAGGGCAAGTGGTAGACTGTAATGGATATGATGGTGTTCTACCTAGAACCCAGTGGTTTTCTACATTGCCCAATGTTTTGTGGGGCAAGGTACGCAGACATCCAACATCCTGGTGTGCTGTTTGCTGCTAACTCAAAGCTGAGCTCTTCCCAGGAATTGTTCTAAGCTAAAGAAAGCTACCCTGTTTAAGTTTATACCTTTTCTCTGGGATCAGCCTACATCTAAAGCCACGTCTATGAGTGGAAACAATGACCCAGCTCCTTTTCCCCAATTCGGGACAATTCTAAAGGATCATTATAGCTCCAGAGCTCCCCATGGGAATGGTTGAGTCCTCTTTTGTATATCATTCTTGGATACACAATAGACTTCCTTCGTGAAAACTATATCCTGGAGCCTGTTTCTCATGGAATACAAAAACCTAATGCACTCTGTTTTTTTTGGTTGAGAAAGAGTCTAGCTCTGTCGCTCAGGCTGGAGTGCAATGGAGAGATCTCGGCTCACTGCAAGCTCCGCCTCCCGGGTTCAGGCCATTCTCCTGCCTCAGCCTCCCCAGTAGCTGGGACTACAGGCGCCCACCACCACGCCCGGCTAATTTTTTGTATTTTTAGTAGTGATGGGGTTTCACCATGTTAGCCAGGATGGTCTCAACTCCTGACCTCGTGATCCGCCCGCCTCAGCATCCCAAAGTGCTGGGAGTACAGGCGTGAGCCACCGCACCTGGCTAATGCAATCTTAATATAAAACCGAATACAATCTCCTAGAGTCTGTTTACAAAAGACCTACTAAAAACAGCATTTTAAAGCATATATCAGATTTGTCTCTCCTAAAATCAGAATTATACAATAGCTTCCCGTTTTACTTGAACTAAAGCCAAAGTCCTAAGACCTCCTACAAGATCCTACATACTCCGATCCTCTATCTCTCTCTGATCTCATCTCTATGACTCTCTTCCTCCCTTGTGCTCTGGCCACTGAACCCTTTTACTGTTCCTCAAACATTCCATGCGAGTATCCACCTTTAGACTTTTATAGTGGTTGTGCTCTGCTTCTAACACCTCACATGTCAGATGGCTTGATTGCTCATTTTCTTCCAGTCACAATCTTACTAAGGCTGCACTAACAGCTCTGTTTAGCATTCCAACCTATTCCCATCACTCCAATTCCTCCTACCTGCCTCTATTTACCAATCACATTTAACATCTTCTTACATATTTTATAATTTATGTTTTTATTATGTTTGTTATTTATCTCTGTTTCCATCCTCTATGAGGGCAGATATTTCATTGGCACAGTACTACTGATGCGTTGCTATAGTTCTCTGATGCCTGTCAAGTGTCTAGAACTGGACCTGTGTAGTTGTTACACAAAGTTAAAGAGATCTTTTTAAAACGTGAATCTGGCTGGGCACAGTGGCTCACACCTGTAATCCCAGCACTTTGGGAGGCCGAGGCGGGTGGATCATTTGAAGTCAGGAGTTCCAGACCAGTCTGGCCAACATGGCGAAACTCCGTCTCTACTAAAAATACAAAAAAAAAAAAAAAAAAAAAAAATTAGCTGGGTGTGGTGGCACATGCCTGTAATCCCAGCTACTGGGTACCGTACTAGGGAGCCTGAGGCAGGAGACTCGCTTGAATCCGGGAGGTGGAACTTGCAGTGAGCCAAAATTGCGCCACTGTACTCCAGCCTGGGGGACAGAGCCAGACTCTGTCTCAAAAATAAATAATAAACAAAATTTTAAAATGTGACTCTGTCCATGTGACTTTTCTGCCTAAAATCCTTGCATAGATTCCCATTGTTGTTAGGACCAATTCAAAAATCCTTAACTTGGCCTCTAGTGATCATAGTTCTTAGTTTAGACTTAATGTAGGTCAATTAACACCTGATAATTTATTTTTATTTTTATTTATTTATTTATTTTAGACGGAGTCTTGCTCTGTTGCCCAGGCTGGAGTGCAGTGGTGCTATCTTGGCTCACTACAAGCTCCACCTCCCAGGTTCACGCCATTCTCCTGCCTCAGCCTCCTGAGTAGCTGGGACTACAGGCCCCTGCCACCATGCCTGGCTAATTTTTGCATTTTCAGTAGAGATGGCGTTTCACCGTGTTAGCCAGGCTGGTCTCAAACTCCTGACCTCAGGTGATCCGCCCACCTCAGTCTCCCAAAGTTCTGGGATTACAGGCGTGAGCCACCGCACTCTGCCAATTTATTTTTAGTGCCACATCCACTTTACCATCAAGTATTCTGATTAATTTATAGTAATCTACTAGAGGGTTTTGCATCACATATTAATACATGTTCTCTCCTCCTCAGACTTCATCTCCTACTTGTCGCCCTGTACCACTCTGCAGCTCAGTCTTAATCTCCAGACAGACTGAGGTGTCTTAGTTTCTCTCCCTCAGGTGTTTCTGCCCGTTTTGTTCTCTCTGAGGTTCACAAAATAAGGCCACTGTTGCCTCCTTCTCCCTGCTCTCCACTCAGCCCCTTCCTTCTCCCACCTGATTCTATCACAGTCCCTTTACATCATTACTTGTAACCCCAAAACAATATTCCAGAATATAATATGTCCCAACTAGACAGTCTACACACTGATTGCCTAGTTTCACTTCGAATTTGTAGCAGGGAATTCAGGAAGAAGGTGTAGAAATGTGTCCAGGATCCTATTTGTGCTCAGTATAGTTAAAACAAACAAGCAAGCAAAAAGAGTGTTGGGATCAACCCTCTAAAGCACAGGGGGACAATGGCCATCAAAATTGCCAATGTAAATTTTCTTTGATGCAGCCTTTCCACATGTGCAAAGTATCATGGCATACATCAGATACAGTGTATGCTCATAGATACGGACAATTTGCAATAGGAGGATGGAAGTCTAAGCTATGCCTGTTGAACTATGGTATAAACACATATAACTGAATCCTATGCATATTTAAAAGAGAATGAAGAACATTTTTCTGTTCTGATATGAAAGAATTGCAAAAATATATTCTGAGTTAAAAAAAAAGCAAAGGGTTTAAAAGTGGGTTATCGGAGAAAACCCCCACCCCCAATATTCAACGTGGGTTCTTTTCTATTTCCCTAAGCGTTGGCTGGTCTGAGAAATAAAGGGAAAGAGTACAAAAGAGAGAAATTTTAAAGCTGGGTGTCCGGGGAAGATGTCACATGTCGGCAGGTTCCATGATGCTCCCTGAGCGGTAAAACCAGCAAGTTGTTATTAGCGATTTTCAAAAGGGGAGGGAGTATACTAATAGGGCGTGGGTCACAGAGATCACATGCTTTAAGGGCGACAAAAGATCACAAGGCAGGATGTCAGGGCGAGATCACAAAGTCAGGGTGAAACTAGAATCACTAATGAACTTCCATGTCCACTTGTGCATGCATTGTCATTGATAAACAAGGTTCAAGAGCAGAGAACCGGTCTTACTATAATTTGCCAGGCTGGAATTTCCTAATCCTAGCAAGCCTGGGGGCGCTGCAGGAGACTAGGGCGTGTTTCATTCCTATCTACTTCTGCATAAAGGCAGACACTCCCAGGGCGGCCATTTTAGAGGCCCCGCCCTGGGAATGCATTCTTTTCCCAGGGCTGTTAATTATTAATATTCCTTACTGGGGAAACAAGTCAGTGATATTTATCTCACCTGTTTTCAGTAATAAGAGAAATATGACTCTGTTCTGCCTGGCCCAGACAGTCAGACTTTAAAGTTATCTCCTTTGTTCCCTGAAAATCGCTGTTATCCTGTTCTTAAGGTGCCCAGATTTCATATTGTTCGAATACACATGCTCTACAAACAATTTGTGCAGTTAATGCAATCATCGCAGGGTCCTAAGAAGAGATTAAAGACAGGCATAGGAAATCACAAGAGTACTGATTGGGGAAGTGATAAATGTCCATGAAATCTTCACAATTTATATTCTTCTGCCGCAGCTTCAGCCAGTCCCTCCATTCAGGGTCCCTGACTTCCCACAACAGTGGATAAAATGCCACTATTTGTGAAGAGAAAAAAGAAAACATTTGTTTAACTTTGTCTATGTGTTCAAAATCTCTGAAACAATAAAGAAGATACAAAAAACAATGATAATATTTTTGGGAGACAATGGCTGGGTGGAAAGATCGGTTTAACTGTCCCTGAGTGGTGTAGAGCCACATTTCTAGAATTCTCCAATACCAAGGTCTTCAAAGTGGGCTTTGATTTGAGATCACTCTGGAAGTCTGAGGCAACAGGTAGGGAAACTTCCAAATGGAGGCTCCGGGCATAAGAAACCTAGGACGATCTCGAAGGTGGGACCATCGAAAACAGACTCGTCGGGAATGTCCTTCAGATGCCAATTTCTAGGTTGTGTTAGTGAACGGCCCTTAAAAAACAAGGACTCACTAATATTTCACGGAGTCTGATTCACTGTCTGCACGTACTGATTACCAGACATTTAGAAAGCAACAAATGTTTCCATGGATTCCTGGACTATTCGCAGCAGTTTGGAATTTTTAAGCGTCCTTTTTCAACTCTAGGAACATGGCTTAAAAAATAAAATAATAAAAATAAATAAATGAAAAATGTTCTTTCCTTGTTTTGCTTTTGTTTTAAGAGAAAGTTTCTCATTTTTTTTAATTAAGAGTGTAAAGCAAGTAAGAAATCGTCTCTTCTTGTTAGACAAACGGGAATTATATTGCTAGATTTAATGCTTTCCCAAAAAAGGGATGAAGGTCGAGATTAAATGCAAGACAAAGAGGTCAGGATTACCGAGGGGCGGTTAGCTCAGTTGGTTAGAGCGTGGTGCTAATAACGCCAAGGTCGCGGGTTCGATTCCCGTACGGGCCACATGTTTTCCTCAGCAGTTTTTCAGGGAGCAGTTCTAGAGAAACTCGTCGGTTTTCAGCCAGCTGAGGGCTACAGATAACTAACAAAGCAATGCGTTGGTTTTCAGCTAGCGAAGAACTGAGGATAATAAACAAGTGCTCTCAGACGGTCCAAATTCGCCGCAGCCATTTCTTAATCCATCTGAAACCTAACTCCATTCCCGAATCCCCAAAATTTCTACATCTTCTCAGGTAAAGTTCTTATTGTTTTCCACTAGGTGTAAGGGCTGGGGACAGAAAGCTGTTCACGGCAGACGACCCAAGACTGGGAGCACTGCCTAAGAAAGAAAAAAAATTAGAAGATTACTGGCTTTTAAAAAGTTATTTAAATGAAGCTCACTTGATCTCAAATTGTCCTTCCAAATTACTCCTGAAACCAACCTTCTTCCTCAAATTGTCAAAAGATACAAGATAAAGGGAAGACATTCTTAGGAGATTGTTATTATATGTCTCTGAAGACTCTTTCAGATTTAACTGACAGAAAAGATTGCCCTGAGAGGAAGCTATCGCTTTGAACATGGAGCACGGACTTGGTTTGGTTTATTTTGGTTTGGTTTCTTGTTTTGTTTTTAGGAAAGGATGAACTAGACAGGAGTCGAAGCTGGCCTCTTGTGATTAATAAACATGCATATTGCATACTGCTTCCAACTTGAAAGGGCAATTCAATATTTCTCCTCTGTTATCTCGTATCTCTTGTAAATTTGAGAAACAAGGTTGGTTTCAGTAGTAATTTGGAAGGACAGTTTGAAATCAACTAAGGTTTATTTAAATAATTTTTAAAAAGCCGGTAAAATTCTAATTTTTAATTTTTTTTTTTTCCTTCGGCAGGACTCCCGATTTTGGGCCCTTTGCCCTGAACAGCTTTCTGTCCCCAGCCCTTACACCTGGAGGAAAAGAATAAGAACTTTACCTGAGGAGATGTAGACATTTGGGGGATTCGGGAACGGAGTTAGGTTTCAGAGAGATTAAGAAATGATGGCAGGGAATTTGGACCGTCTGAGAGCACTGTTAATTACTCTCAGCTCTTCGCTGGCTAAAAACCGACGAGTTGCATTGTTAATTACCCTTAGCTCTTCGGTGGCTGAAAACCGACGAGTTTCTCTAGAATTACCCAGAAGTACTGAGGAAAACATGTGGCCCATACGGGGATAGAACCCGCGAGCTTTGTGTTATTAGCCCCACGCTCTAACCAGCTAAGCTAACCGGCCAACAGCCAAAGTTTTGGGTCTCTTCCTCCCCCTCCCACCCCATTCATCTAGACCCTTATCTTTTTTTGGTGAAAGCATTAAATTCAGCAGTATAATTCCTGTTTGTCTCACAAGGAGAAACAATTTCTTAGTTACTTTAGACAATTCAATATCATATTACCTCTGATGATTCTGGGTAGTCTTTTCTGTCCTGTATAGTTTCCATACCTGCACATACTCATGAGTATTAAGCTGAACACTGCAGAAGTTTTTTCTGGAGTTATCTCTTATTACAGCTCTCTTCTTTCTGGTATGCTGTCATATTAACTGTAGCTGCCCTAGTCTCCCAGTCTATCAACTCCTCATCAACTCTGGGAGTCCACCGGCTCTGCTTGGGTTCTGTCTTCCTGCATTGGGGCCTGGAAACTCAAGGCCATAGTTAGGGGCTAATCCTGGTGTTCACCTCCCCCTCTCTCCAATCATTCATTTTTTTCCCCTGTGATTCCGGGGTTATTATTCTTCCTTACCAAATATTGTACGTCTTGAAAAGTGTCATTTCATCTTTTTTGTTAGGTTTTGGTTCTTTACAGCAGGAATGTAAATCTGATCCCTGTTATTCCAACTTGACTAGAATCATCTCCCAGTTATTTGGAGGATGAGGAGCTATCTGGAGGAGCTATTTTCTGCTAAGCGTTGCAAGCTTTTGGTACCAGAGAGGACCCTGTTATTATGTAAGTGCAGCGGCCTGTCTCCCAGGGCTGTCCGGAGATCTTGCAGCCTCAGGATTCTTGGGGCAGGCAGATACTGAGCTGCTTCTCCAGGCTCTGACTGGGACAACATGTCTGAAGAGTTCAGGCTACAGGCCCCAGGGGGGCTAAATTGCCTCCTCTTCTTTTGGGTTTGCCCCGAAATGCTCTGTTTGACTGATTGGAGTGGGCACAGAGGTAGAGAGCGAGCTTGGGGGAGGGCAGGTTCTGGGACCAGGGGTCCGGAGGGTCAAATATAACTAAAATGGGCATTCGGATCTCTGCTGGACATCAACTGGTAGGTGGGATCCACGCACTTTTTCTTTATTTGTGCCCTGTAGCCACCAGTAGATATCCTTCACCTGAGGAAATTGGAACACCTTCGCCTCTGCACTCTATGGGCGTCTTCTGGTAAGGGAATCTGGGCGGTCCTCCCAGCGTCTGTACCTAGGAAGCCCCAAGGGTGGTTGCCATCTGGCACAGCCTAGGGGATTGTGAGTGGATGAATGCCACCCGCCCAGAACCTGAGTTCCCCACAGCGAGTCCGCTCAGTCCCTGTCCTTCCCCACAACAGAGGGTACGGAGACCAGAGATCTGTGTGAACTCGCTTGTGGACTAGATGATTTTTGGTAAGTTGTTAGCTGACGACCTTTAAATTACCTTTCTTGCAAAAGTTACATTGTACATCTATCGGTGGTGGTGTTAGAAAGAGTTGCTTCTGTACATCTTTAAAAGCTGCTTTCTTTGAAATTCTCAGGAGATTGAGTATCCTAGCTGCTTTTATTATGGCATAAATATTTAGCCAGTAATTCAATTAGATCTTATGGTATTTATACTAAAATTATAAAATCCTAGTGACCCTACAATTGTATCGAGATAAGTAGGCTTTTTTCACCTTTTCAAATAGTTAACGTTCTAATTTTAAAGTGTATTTGGAGAAATACAAGTTAGCATTTTTATTATATGCCCTGAGAACTACTTTAGTTTCATTGAGAATCATTTCATGTATCTGATTTTGTAAATCAGTTACCCTTTAAAAATAATAATAATTTTTCACTGTTTTTGTCTTTTCCGTTTTCTCTATGAAGTAGCTAATATATCTTATTTATTGGAACTAATATAAAAGTTTCTTTTAGATACAAATCCATATTCCAAGCACACCTGCATTTTTTTCAGTGAACATTTTAAAAAGAGAGAACAGAAATAAATCTATATAAGAAATATGTGGGCCGGGCGCGGTGGCTCACGCCTGTAATACTAGCACAATCGAGAGGCCGAGGCGGGCGGATCACAAGGTCAGAGTTCGAGGCCAGCCTGACCAACATGGTGAAACCCCACCTCTACTAAAAATACAAAAATTAGCCGGGTCATGGTGGTGTGCGGCTGTAGTCCCAGCTACTCGGAAGGCTGAGACAGGAGAATTGCTTGAACCCGGGAGGCGGAGGTTGCAGTGAGATAGGGCCACTCTACTCTGCACTTCACTATTCCAGCCTGGGCGACAGAGCGAGACTTCATCTCAAAAAGAAAGAAAGAAAGAAATATGTGAGAGGATTTAGAGAAATTATATTCTGTAAATCCGACAGTGGTCAACTTGCAAGTATTTTCCCGAGTGGTTGAGACAAAACCACTTAGATTCCACCTCTACCAAACAACTTGATAAATGCAAAAGAAGAGGAGAATGCTAACACAGGAACTCTGCCCAGAAACTAAATCAGCAGAGATGTCAGGTTAACAAACTGTTGACAGTTCCCCATCTCCAAAAAAGAACTTCTCATTGTTATAAAGGTGCTTAAAATCTAAACATGAACCCTGTGCCTAGCCTACAATTTTTTCAACAAACTGCAAAGAACCCTACACTAGTTATTAATATCAAGTTTCCACCCAAAATGGTCCAATAATTTGTTTGAAATACTTAACATGTGAACTGTTAACTTGGCAAACTACAATTATGATGAAGTTTTATAAGATTTCAATCAGCCTACTCCTAAAGTTTCACCATTGTAATTTCCCATGAGCCACTGCGCCCAGCCAGAATTTCCTTTCACGGCTGAATATTCCATTGTATGTGTATACCACGTTTTGTTTATCCATAAATCTGTTGATGGATATTTGGATATTGTGAATAACACTGCTATGAATCTGTTTGAGCCCCTGTTTTCATTTCTTTTGGATATATACCCAAAAATGGAAGTGCTGGATCATATGGTAATTCTACACTTAACTGAGGATTGGCCGGGTGCTGTGGCTGACGCCTGTAATCCAAGCACTTTGGGAGGCCGAGATGGGCGGATTGCCTGAGCTCAGGAGTTCGCGACCAGCCTGGGCAACATGGTGAAACTTGGTCTCTACTAAAATACAAAAAAAAACTTAGCCAGGCATGGCAACGCGACCCTGTAGTCCCAGCTACTCGGGAGGCTGAGGCAGGAGAATTGCTTCAACTCAGGAGGCAGAGGCAAGGTGCAGTGAGCCGAGATCACACCACTGCACTCTAGCCTAGGAGTCAGAGCAAGACTCTGTCTAAAAAAAAAAAAAAAAAAGAGAATTTTGAGAAATCTTACTGTTTTCCAAGGTGGCTGCACCGCTTTTCATTTCCACCAGCAATACACAAGGGTTCCTTACCAATAAATCCTTACAAATTTATTTTCTGTTTTTTGATAATAGCCATCCTAATTGGCCCACAAATTACTCTAAAGTATACTTATGAGAGTCATATAGATTAATGGAATAAAATAGGGACTACAAAAATAGATGTACATGTATAATAAATTTGCTTTCAACATAGGTGCCTATGTGCTTTATAAGGAAAGGATAGTCTTTTAAAAAATGGTGCAGATACAAGGAGATAGTCATATGGAAAAAAAATTAACTTTGACCCTTATTTTAGAATACACAAAAAAATTAACTGAAAATAGATCATAGGCCTAAACGAAAGTGCTAATTTATAAATCTCTGAGAAGGAAATATAGGAGAAAATCATGATTATGAAATAGGCAAAGATGTCATAGGATATCTTTCACAAACATTAAGTCTGACAACAAATGCTGAGGAGGTTGTATAACCGGAACTCTCATACAATGCTTTTTGGAATGTAAAGTGCACCACCACTTTGGATAACACTGGTAGCTTCTTATAAAGTTAAACACCCACTTACTAAATGACCAGTAATTCCACTTCTAGGTATTTCCTGGAAAAGAAGTGAAAACATATGCAATGGTTAATTTTTCATGTCAACATGGCTAGCTCATAGTACTCAGATATTTGATCGAACACTAGTTTAGACGTTGATGTGAAGGTACTTCTAGATGAGATTAACATTTAAATCAGTACACTTTGAGTAAAGCAGATTGCTTCCTACCAGTTGAAAACTACTTAAGAGAAAAAAGACTAACTTCTTTCCCCAGGAAGAGGGACTTTTGCCAGGAGACTGCCTTTGAGTTTTAGCTGCCACAGTAACTTTTCCTGGATCTCCAGCCTACTGGCATACTGTGCAGAATCTGAATTGGCCAGATTCTACAATCATGTAAGTCCATTCCTTAAAATCACACACACACGCACGCGTGCACACACATACACACACAAATACATACTATTGGTTGTCTGTTTCTGAAGAACTCTGGCTTATATATGTCTACACAAAGACTTGTTACACAAATGTGCACAGCAGCCCTATTTATAATAGCTAGAACGTGAAAATAATAAAAATGTTCACCCACACATGAATGGAAAAACAAATGGTGGCATGTCTGTACAAATAGAATACATTTTACCAATAAAGTGCTAATAAATGGAATAAATTACTGATATGTGCAACAACATGAATGAATCTCAAAAATGTTCTGAGCAAAAACCAGAAACTAGAGTACATAGCATATAATTCCATTTAAATTCCAGAAAAGGCAAAACCATCATAATGGAAAGGGCCTATAGTTGACTGGAAATTGTGTGGTTGGAGTGTGACTGACTGGGAAAGGGCATGTGTTAGTTTCCTATTACTGCTGTGAAAAATTACCACAAACTTAATAGCTTAAAACAACACAAATTTTTTATCTCACAGCTCTGGATGTCAGCGGTCTAGAGTGAGTCAGCAGGGCTGACTTTCTTCTGTAAGCTCTACAGAATCTGTTTCCTCACCTTCGCCAGCTAGAAGAGGCTGCTGGCATTACTTGGCTCATCGCCCTGCATCACTCCAACCTTTTTTTTTTTTTTTTTTTTTTAAGATGGAGTCTCACTCTGTTCCCCAAGCTGGAGTGCAGTGGCGCGATCTCTGCTCACTGTGACCTCCGCCTCCCGGGTTCAAGCAATTCTCCTGCCTCAGCCTGCTGAGTAGGGAGGATTACAGGCGCATGCCACCATGCCTGGCTAATTTTTGTATTTTTAGTAGAGATGAGGTTTCACCATGTTGGCCGGGCTGGTTTCAAACTCCTGACCTCAGGTGATCTGCCACCTCAGCCTCCCAAAGTGCTGGGATTATAGGCGTGAGCCACTGTGCCCCACCTCATCACTCCAACTTTTGCTTCCACTGTCACATCTCCTTCTCTGACAATGATCCCTCTTAAAAGGATCCTTGTGATTATAATGCCCAATCCAGGTAATTGAGGATAATCACCTCATTTCATAATCCTTAATTTAATCACAGCTGCAAAGTTCCTTTTGCTGTGAAAGATAACATTCACAGGTTTCAAGGATAAGAATGTGGACATTGTTGGGGGACCACTATTCTCACTATCACAGGCCACAAGGGAACGTTTTGGGATCATGGAAACGTGCTCTACTTTGATTGTGGTAGTTGTTACATATATGTATAAATATGCCAAAACATCAAATTGTATACTTTATCATATGTAAATCATCCCATAATAAAGTTTTTTTTAAATAAAAAAATCATAATCTTGCAAAACTGTTTTGGATTCTGTTTTTTCCACATAACAATATCTCAACAGCAACTACCAGACGTAGAATAACAACTAATTATTGCATTCTAAAGAGTGGAGAAATCAGTAAATATTTGCTAAATTAATACATATTCTTGTACTATTTTATGCTGTTAGGCAGAAAACGTGTTGTCCTCCTTTGTAGCAGAACATTATAGCTGTCATCATCTCTCCAACTTTCAAGTTTCTCAAAGTCTCCTTCTTGTGTACATTCCCTCCTTCAGTGATGCAAACAGAACATTTCAGGTTCAACTTCTGCTGAATATGCCAACTCTTGAAAATGAGCTCTGATTTTGCCAACTGCAAAGTGCTATTTGCTAGATCTTTAAATACTGATAAAATAGTGATTCCAAGTTACATTGTGAAGTGATGAAGGCAAATTGCAACATGATGTGTTCCTTTATAAAAAGAGACGGTCAGACATGGTGACTCAACACCTGTAATTCCAGCATTTTGGAGGCCGAGGTGCGTGGATCACTTGAGGCCAGGAGTTCAAGACCAGCTTGGCCAACATGGTGAAACCCTATCTCTACTAAAAATACAAAAAATTAGCTGGGCATGATGGCAGATACCCGTAGTCCCAGCTACTCGGGAGGCTGAGGCACAAGAATTGCTTGAACCTAGGAGGCAGAGGTTGCAGTGAGTCAAGACAGTGCCACTGCACACCAGTCTGGGCAACAGAGCCAGACTCTTTCTAAATAAATAAATAAAAAATGAGAGAAAACCAGAATTTGTATAAATATTGGAAAGGATACATAAGCAACTATGCATAGAGTTTACCTATGGACATTGGAAATGATTTATGGGTGGATAAGCCATAAGAACAGACTTTTCACTGTATCTTTTTATGCTTTTTAACTTTGAAATGTGAATATATTTCTTTTCTTTACTTTTTGAGACAGAATCTTGCTCTGTCACCCAGGCTGAAGTGCAGTGTTGCGATCTCGGTTCACTGCAACCTCCGCCTCCCAGTTCAAGCGATTCTCAAGCCCCAGCCTCCAGAGTAGTTGGGATTACAGGCGTGTGCCACCACACCCAGCTAATTTTTGTATCTTTACTAGAGATGGGGTTTCACCATGTTGGCTAGGGTGGTCTCGAACTCCTGACCTCAAGTGTTCCACTCGCCTCGGCCTCCCAAAGTGCTGGGATTACAGGCATGAGCCACTGCACCCACCATATTTCTTATCCCAAGATTAAACTTTAATTAGACGTTCAAACAACAATGTCTTTTATATGTCATTTCAGTTTAAAATGAAGCTTTTAGCTTTTTTTTTGTTTTCCTAGTGTGTTGATGTTAATGAAAATTGTTCACATATGTCATTTAAAAATCCTATTTCATGTGATCTGGTGAAAACCCAGGTGTGGAAGTGATTGGAAGTGCAGATGACTTTACAATTTCTTCTCAGATGTAGACAATTCACACAGGCCAATTTTCTGTATATGAAGATGGAAATAAAAGCAAAGACTTAAATTGTGAGGGAACAGCCATCAGATTCTACAGATTTATTGGGGATCTTGTTAAACCTTGGAGAGGACTTGCAAGATCATGAAGTGTGCTTAGCCAGGGACAAATGGGAATCTATGACAGAATTCTAACCAGTTGAGCTAACCAGTCACAACAAATAGAATCTTTTTTCATCTTTCACAAGTTTAACGTGAAACGATGTTTCAAAAAGTTTTGTCTAAAACAAAGCTGGAAACTGTTTAATGCTATTTCCCCTTCCCTTAGCACACACGCCTTACCTTACTCAATTTTACTTAAAAACGAAAATGAAGGCCTCCATCTTAGCTCTCACATTACTTTTTTTCCTCTTCTTTTCTTTTTTCTTTTCGTTTCTTTTTTTTTTTTTTTGAGATGGAGTTTCACTCTTATCAGCTAGGCTGGAATGCAATGGCGCAATGTTGGCTCTCTGCAACCTCTCCTTCCTGGGTTCAAGCGATTCTCCTGTCTCAGCTTCCCAAGTAGCTGGGATTACAGGCGCCTGCCCATGTCTGGCTAATTTTTGTATTTCTAGTAGAGACGGGGTTTTACCATGTTAGCTAGGCTGATCTCGAACTCCTGAACTGAAGTGATCCGCCCACCTCGGCCTCCCAAAGGGCTGGGATTACAGGCATGAGCCACCGCCCTTGGTCACATTATTCTTTTAAAAGACTGTGTTCCTAGTTCAGTAGTGGCGATATAGAGCTTATTTTCAGAGAAAGTGTAAGCAGAATTCACAAGAGATGTGATCAACAAAAGTGGTAAAGAACTAATTTCCCTCATGTGGCCCGTAAGGCGATCAAACCCACGACCTTTAGCATGATTAACACAACACTAACCAACCGAGCTAACCAGCCGGCAGGATGAGAATTGTGGCCCCTTTGCTATATGCAAAGGAAAACAAAACGAGTTTTTTCTTTATTCTCTTTAACTCTTCTTTTCCTTGCAGGGAAAAAAAATCCCCAAACGTGAAACAACCAAAAACAATTTTTAAAAATCTTCACATTCTTCCTATTGCATTCTCTTCATCAAGCAGATAGGAAAAAGGAAAGAGAAAAGCTCAACATTTGGCCCAAAGAACCCTACTTCTTATGTAGAAAAGTAGTCTTTCTTAAACAGCCGATTCTTGACTGGGTACGGTGGCTCACTTGGTCTCAAACAACCACTACCACTACCACTACCACTACCACTACCACTACCACTACCACCACCACTACCACTACCTGATTCTGACCTGAAAAACTTCAAGTTCCCACGCACGCTTCCTTCTCCCATCTGGGGAAGGCCCGGGAGCAAACGCCAAGCTGCTCCAACCCTGAGACTGTGGCGAGTGGATCAGGGAAGCAACCACGAAGCCACTGCAGGGTTCAAAGGACTCGGCTCCCTAGGGCAGGGTGCAGATTCCTTTTCACTTTTGGAGACCCTTACCGGGCAGGTGGGCTCTTCCCTGAGGCCTCAGAACCAGGGAATTTGCAGCCTCTCGCTGCCTGGGCTCAGGGTGGTTCTCCAGGCACCGCGACCCTGAATGGTCCTGCATGGGTGGGTTTTGTTTTTATTTATGTGTTTATTTTTTGAGACGGATTTTTGCTCTTGTCGCCCAGGCTGGAGTGCAATGGTGCAATCTGGCTCACTGCAATCTCTGCCTCGCGGGTTCAAGCAATTCTCCCGTCTCAGACTCCCGAGTAGCTGGGATTACAGGTGTCCGCCACTGCGACCAGCTAATTTTTGTATTTTTAGTAGAGATGGGGTTTCACCATGTTGGCCAGGTTGGTCCTGAACTCCTGACCTCAGGTAATCCAGCAGGTGGGGTTTTAAAAACTGTGTGGGACGGCCTGTCTCCAGAACTCTGAGTTCTCCCCATCTTCGGGCACAACCTAGACTCCCAAATCAATGCCACGAAGAACTCGAGGCCAGGGTGCATCCAGAGTCGGGGCATTTCCCTTAAGAGAAACATCAAAATTTGGGAAAAGCTGTAGGCATTGAGACTCAAGTTGGGCAAATTCACAGGCGGCAGGCAGGAGACACCTTGGCCCTGCCAGGTGTGGAGCAGCCTGGCCTTTTTCACTGACTATGGAGATAATGTTTAAAACTGCCCCTGGGCCAGGCACGGTGGCTCACGCCTGTAATCCCAGCACTTTGGGAGGCCGAGGCGGGTGGATTACGAGGTCCAGGAGTTCAAGACCAGCCTGGTCAACAAGGCGAAACCCCGTCTCTACTAAAAAATGCAAAAATTACCTGGGCGTGGTGGCAGGCACCTGTAATCCCAGCTACTCGGGAGGCTGAGGCAGGAGAATTGCTTGAACCCGGGTGGCAGAGGTTGCAGTGACCTGAGATCCACTACTGCCCTCCAGCCTGGGTGACAGAGTGAGACTCCGTCTCAAAAAACAAAAACAAAACTGCCCCCCTGGGATGGTTGGAGGTGACTCCCAGTCACTGCAGAAAACTGTTTAATTCAGGAGGGACGTGTGTGTGTGTGTGTGTGGGTGTGTGTAATTTTAATTTTAATGAATTTGATGTTAACAAAGGCATGTACCACCAGGCAGGTTTTCCTCAGGAAAAATGATAGTCTTGAATTTGGTTGGCAGAAGCATTAGTAGGAATTTTAATTTTTGAGAGTGCTTGATCCAGTATCAAAAACTTCCTCCAACCTCTTTGGCCAACACACACACATATGCACACACATACATGCCATGTGTTCCAGGCCACATTATAGCCCTGGTAGTGAAATAAAAGCTTTGAACATAAATTTAGATGAGTAGGTTTAAGTATGAGTTTTATTGCCTTTGTTTCTGTGAGATGCTCGATCATCTCTTGAGATTTCATTGTTCTCATCTGCAAACTATAAGAGTCTAGTTTTTTGTTTTTTTTTTTTTTTTTTTTTTTGAGAAGGAGTTTCACTCTTGGTGCCCAGGCTGGAATGCAGTGGTGCGGTCTCAGCTCACTGCAACCTCCACCTCCTGGGTTCAAGCAATTCTCCTGCCTCAGCCTCCCAAGTAGCTGGGATTACAGAGCCGGCCACTACACCTGGCTAATTTTCTATTTGTAGTAGAGAGGGGTTTCACCATGTTGGCCAGGCTGGTCTTGAACTCCTGACGTCAGGTGGTCCACCCACCTTGGCCTCCCAAAGTGCTGGGATTACAGGCATGAGCTACCATGCCTGGCCGAGATCTTCTTGTTTTAACTGTGCTGTTTACTTAAAAATACACCAGACTCTATCTTAAAAGTAATTTCTCACATTCTACAAGTGCAGTACCTCACTTATCCCAGGTACAGGTAGGATTTTCATTTAAAGTCTCTGGAAATTGACCAAATTTCTACAGCATATTGAAAATCACTTACTGAGTATTGGTAGAGACCATGAAAGTCTGTGGCACTTAAGCCAGGGTTTGTGCTCATCTCTCCCCTTCCCAACATGTTGTAGAAGTCCCACTCTAGACATGAAGGGTTATCTGTGAGGACCAGTAACTCCCATTGCTCCTGTGAGCCCCACTCCTACTCCTTGGCAAGGAAGCTCCTATTCCCACTTCCCTAAAGCTTCAACTCTGTGTTAAAGAGGTTCTGCCCTAGTAGGTATGGCAAACCTTGATGACTGGCTGCTCAGGGCCCCTGTGTGAAGGGGTTGACTTTATTTGGAGTAGAACATGGAAAAATCCGGCCCAAGGGCAAGGTTGAAAACAATAGAGGTCACAGTGAAGAGTAATCAGGGAAAACTGACAGCTCAAGGATACTAACAGAAGCATGCAAGTTAATATATTCAATTTAGAAATCTACCAGAAATTTAAAAATGACATCTAGGGATGACCGAAGGGCACCCTACCCTTGTGCAAGTGCACAGTCATCCAGACCACCCACTCATCTCTGGTGGTCTGGAAGACTGTACACATGCACAAGGGTGGGCTTGCTCAGAAAAGACCAGAAAGGATACTGTCTCTGGCTGAATGCACAGTAGACTTGTAAACTCCCTGAACTAGAGAGCAATCCCCAAGCCACATGAGATCCAAGATAAAAAGTTTGAGAGATTGAATATACAAACGGATAATGGCCAAACTAAAAGTAAAAATGGACCTCTGACCTACAACCTGCAGTAACCAGCACAGAAAGCCAACCTACTATTACAGTAACCAGTCCAGGAAGTCAAGCTACTATCTGTAGCAAACAGTAGGAGAAGACAAACAATCATACCCCTGTTCTGATTGGCTCCAAATGGCTAGCACTTAGTAAATATAATAACTCAGAATTCCCTAATTTTTTTTTTTTTTTTGAGACGGAGTCTCGCTCTGTCACCCAGGCTGGAGTGCGGTGGCCGGATCTCAGCTCACTGCAAGCTCCGCCTCCCAGGTTCATGCCATTCTCCAGAATAGCTGGGACTACAGGCGCCCGCCACCTCGCCCGGCTAGTTTTTTGTATTTTTTTTAGTAGAGACGGGGTTTCACCGGGTTAGCCAGGATGGTCTCAATCTCCTGACCTTGTGATCTGCCCATCTCGGCCTCCCAAAGTGCTGGGATTACAGGCTTGAGCCACCGCGCCCGGCCAGAATTCCCTAATTTTTGCCCTTGCTTTCAACTTAGGACCAATGAAGGAAAGCCATACATGTACTCCCAACCAATCACATATGATGCCCCTCTTCTAGTTAGCCTGCCCACAGCTTCCCCATGCCATAGCCTCTAGTTAAGGCATACCAAGAATCCTCTCTTTTTTCCACTATAGCGCTTTCCCACTCCTCTGCCTGTTGTGAATTGCTGCCAAACACAAATAATGGTGGTGGATTGTCTTGGTACAGCAAGTTCCGAATAAATAGCCTTCACTTGTTATCATTTGGGTGGCGTTATGGTTGAACTGTGTCCCACCTTCTCCCCAGTAAAGATACAATGAACTCCTCACCCCCAGTACCTCAGTCTGTGACCATATTTGGAATCAGGGTCTTCACAGAGGTAACCAACTTAAAATCAGATCAATAGGCTGGGTCTAGCCCAAGATAGCTGGTATTCTCATAAAAGGGGAAATTTGGACATATGGATAGGCACGTGCAGAAGGAAGGTGATGTGAAGGCACACAGGGAAAATGGCCATGTGACTGGAGTAATGCATCTACAGGCCAAGGAACACAGGAGTGCTGGCAAACACCAGAAGCCAGAAGAGGCACGGAAGCGGCACGGAAGCATTCTCTATTTGTCTTTCTAATCTCCTTCTGTTTCTCTGAATATCTTCATTTCTATCTCTGTGTTTTTGTCTCTTTCTCTGTTTGTCTTTCTGTTCTTCAATCTGTAATTTTGTTTTTGGCTCTCTGTCAGTGTCTTTGTCTCCCCTCTCTCTCTTGCTCTGCCCTGGCTATTTCCACTGCTCTATTTCTGCCTCTCATTTTTGGTCAAGGAAGGATTAGAAGGCAAGGAAGGATTCTCTCCTAGAGCTGTGAGAAAGAGAATGGCTCTGCTGACACCTTGATTTCAAACTTCTAGACACAAAAACATATAGTATATACTGCATGTTTCCATTTATATAAAGATCGAGAACAGGCAGAACTAATCTGTAGTGGAGATTGACTCTGGTATGATAGCATGAGGAGGTTGCCTCTTACCAACAAGGAAATATGAAACTGGGTAAAACTCTAAAACTACCATCTCTGTGCATACAAAGATGTACAAAAAGCTGAGAAGTATTTATTGTTAAAAACAATTGCTCTTTAGGAAAGAACAGTGCAAATCTATGGCAGGTTCTTGTCACAGTTAACATAGCCTAAGCAGGCACCCTTAGGATTAGCCCTGTCCTCCCAGGCCCTGGAAGAAGGAGTCTCCACCAGAATGATGAATCCCTAGGGTTGGAAGCTGGAAGTACCAGGGAGTGATATTTGATTGTGGGAAGAGATGGTGAGTGAAGGGTGTGGAAGGAAGACTAAATGAGAGAGATAGAGAAGGACAAAGATTAAGTGACAGGAAAATAAATAGAGACACAGAAGAGCATCAGAGACAGAAACAGAGCCTCAGGAAGACAAAGAGATTGAGGACACAGCAGAGGAGAGAGGGAAATATAGACAGAGATAGAGTGAGAGAGAAAGTGACTAGGAGACACACAGAGAACAAAAATGACAGTCAGAAATAGAAAAGTGGAAATAGCCAGGGCAGAGCAAGAGAGAGAGGTGAGACAAAGACACTGACAGAGAGCCAGAGACAAAAACACAGATTGAAGAACAGAAAGACAAACAGAGAAAGAGACAAAAACACAGAGATAGAAATGAAGATATTCAGAGAAACAGGAAACTAGAAAGACAAATAGTGACAGGGCAAAGAGAGAGGAAGAGACTGAGGGAAAGGGGTACAGTGAGAGAAACTGAGAAGCAAGGACAGGTTCAGGATCTAAAGTCCAGAAAGAGAAACTTACAGCAAAGCCCCTAACCCAGGAACTGGAGTGGCAGAATTTGAACCAGAATCCGATCAGCAGGGGGAAGGCACCAGCATGAGGAGTCACATTTGTTTGACATTTAACATTCAAAATACCAATATTTACAATGAGAAAAATCATCTACTTATATTTCCATAACTCTCTGAGATAAAGCACTTGAAGTTGGGAATAAAGATGTTTGCAGACACATGCCGGTTACATGCAGAACAGGTGCTGAATCCCAATTCCTGGGAATTTCTTCTTTCACAACAAGCTGCTTTCTTTTGTTCAGTGAATAAGTGTGTCTAGGACCGAGGTGACCATGCAGGGAGTGGAAAGGGTATGAGATTCAGACCTCACCCTTAACCTGGCTCTCCTTTGCCAGCTTGAGCCAGGTCTGTAGCTGCTGAAAGATGTTCTGTGGGGAGGTGGGAAGAATTTTGAAAGTCAGATTTCAGCACCAGCAGAAGGAAGGAACATGCAAGTGATTATTCAAATGAGAATGCAAATTATTCAGAGACGTTTTTCTCTTACCTGGCGCCCTAGGCGGAGGCTGGGGGAGTCTGAGGGCCTCTCAGGTGCCATGTCCAAGCAGTGGGAGCCAGTGCGGATAAGAAGAGCTGATTCTGAGGATCCTAAAGCCTGCGTTACACTTAGCACATGCCAGGGGTCTGTGTCCCCTGGAAAGAAAGGGGAGGATGGGGCTAGGTAGATGGGGGCTGGGAGAGGATGGGGCTATGTTGAGCTGGGGCTAGGTGGAGGTTTAGGAGCCAGGTTTTGATAGCATGCTCACCATTAACAAACAGCACTTGGTTAGCCCCAGGGGTCTGGCCACCGTAGTAGGAGTTTGTTTGAGCCACAGCCTGGGCTACTGACAAGGCTGAGAGCCCGAACACCTTCTCACATAGGTCTAGCTGGGAGGGTAGTGCAGGGAGCTGGGAGAAAGGACATCTGGGATTCCCACAGGTGACATCTGTGTAGGGAGATACCTGTAAGTGTGGGTATACAGCCAGCCCACCACTCTCCTTTAATAATCATTTTCAGAGCTTTCCTCAGTGATGACCAGAACATTTGTAATACTCCCTTCAAGGAGCTCACAGTCCTGGCAGAGAGACTCACACAGTCCCCCAACAGTGACAGCCCAGAGTGATCAGGGCTATAATGGAAAAAGGCCAGAAGGCAGGGATCCCAGAGGAAACAAGATGGGCTCAGGGAAAGCATCCTGCAAAGGATAAGACCTTGAGAAATGAGTAGGACTGAGCCAAACAAAGATAGAGAGAGAAGGCATAACAAATAGCATGTGCAAAGGTCTGGAATGCTCGGAGCTCAAATTGTATTATGTCTCCCCTGCTTAAAATCTGTAGCTCACTGTGCTTTCAGGGTAAAGCTAACCCATAACATCAGATTAATTCATCCCTTCCCTCCCTATTTGTTGACCACCTACCATGTGCTCAGATAAATGTTGTACACTATTGGACACACCGTGGCAATCAAGACAGCTCCAGGTTCTGCTGTCACAGGACTCAATCCAGGGGGGAAGACAGGCAATAAAAAATGTATGATGACAGGCTGTGTAAAATGCTAAAGAGAACACAGAGCTATCGAAGTCGGAGGTGGGAAGGCTGACTTATCTTGAGGGATCATGGCTTCCTGAGGGAGGACATCCTGTTGAGACTTGAAGATGAATAATCTAAGCAAAGTAAACAGCATGTACAAAGATGCTAAGGTGTTAGGAAGACTAATGTATTAAGAGGGTTAAAATATGTAAAGCCTTATAATAATAACAATAGCAAGGGTGTATGGAATACTTACTGTAGACCTGCATTATTCTTAGAATGTTACAAATATTACCTCTTTTAGTCCTGAAACAACCCTATGAGAGAAGTACTGTTTGTATTCCCACTTTATAGATGTGGAAACAGGCATAGAGAAGTCAGTCACTTGCCCAAGTTTGCCCAAGATCACGAGTAGAAAATGGAGCTGGAGCTGGAATTTGAACATTTAACTTTACCATATGTAGTATTTGGGAGATGCTTATACTAAAAAAAAATCTGTTGTATATCTGAAATTCAAATTTAACTGGGCATCCTGTATTGTATCTGGCAACCTTACCCTGGGGTCTTTGAGGAGCTGTGGTTTTGAGTAGAGGAGGGACAAGTTTATACTTACAAGGATCTCTGTGGATGCTATGAGAAAGTTGGATTGTAGAGATGAAGTGAAAACCATGAGACCAGAGAGGAGGCTGGGAAGGGATCCAGGCAAGAAAGGATGGAGGTTCCTAGCAGGACAGCAGAGGTAGGCACAGAAAGCAGAAGGGATGGACTACAGAGTTGTCCATGCAGAGTGAGGAGGACTCAGTAATTGACAGGCTAGCTAGAAAATGGGAAGGAAGCAACTAAAACAAGGCTCAAGTTTCTAGTCTGGTGGCTGGGGAAAGGGGGGCATCCCTGGAATGGGGACACAGAGAAAGAACAGGCTGAAGGGAAGATCACTCAAGTGGAGACCTCGGTGTGTGCGTGAGGAGGCATGTGAGGACCAAGCACATGCGCACACTAGTATGGCTTCCACCTTCTCCAGCCCAACATCTGCAGGTTACACAAATCCTGACCGCTGGGTCGAAATGAGTCCAGACCACCTGTAAGATGACTTCTCTGGGCACAGTAAAAAGGTTGTTTGAGGAGACAAAGTTAGGGTTAGGCCAGTCACTTACAGAAGCCGAACTCGGTACATGTCTGGTACAACCACTGCCGGTCACCCACACCGGACAGTTGAGGTTCTGTGCTCCTCAGCTGTGCCACTGTCTCTGCTCGGGAAAAGCTTAAACACTTCTGGCCCAGGCTGTGCAAGACAATCTAGGGAACAATGTACATACATAAGACATAAATTCCTCCTCTCTTCTCAGCAAGCCAGGGCCCAAGGGCCTATGTCCCCAGAGGTCAAAAGCCAGAAATACAAGGGTGAGTTCCTGAGTTCTCCTGGGAGTCAGTGGTCAGAGTGGGTGGACGCCTGGGTCCTTGTGCTCACCTGCACCGCCCGACGAAGACCGCAGTAGGGCGTGGAGTGGCTGCGGTTGCCCCCGCCCCCGAGGAGAAGTCCGCAGAGCTGTCGCACGCTTAGCGGCGCTCCCGCCTGCCCATCATACTGCACTGCACCTCCCACCAGTGCCTGCAGCGCCCCCAGCAGCTCCGCCTGGTTTTCAGCGCTGCCCAGGGTACCGCACGCGCTCAGCTCACTCCGCAACGCTGCTTGAGCCGCCCCACCCAAGCGCAGCCGCCGCTCCACTTCCGCGAAGGCGGCGGACACCGCCGCCCGGCACTGTGGGAAGCAAGAGCCGATGTCCGCCAATACTTAGGCTGGGCCTCGGCTTTCCCTGCCCAGGACCTGCGTCCTCCTTGGGTTCCCCACTTTCCTGCAGCGAGACTCAGAGGGTGCAGACCCAGCTCTTGGCCCAGGCCCCCGCCCACAGCCCCCCGCCCCCAGACCTTGGACCCGCAGCCCTCCTCCTCGGGTCTTCCCTGCAGGCCCCGCCCTCCGTTGTGGCCCCGCCCCACCTTGAGCCTTACCTCCGGATAGGATCGTCCCTGCCCAAACCCCGCCCTCCCTGGGGAGCGCTTCTTTTCTTGGTGCCCCGCCTCTTCGTCAGCTCCCGCCTTCTTCCAAAACCTGCCTATTCTCCCGAGCTCCGACCTTCCTTAGACCTCGCCACGTTGCAGGTTTCGCCCTTCTGTGGCCTTCTGTTCCCTGGCATCCGAGGCCTCTTTTCCCTCCCAGTCCCCCTCGGTCTAGGCCCCACCTCCTACCTCCAGGGACCCGCCGATCGCCGTGCTCATTAGGCTTCTGGATACCACCTGTGGTCGGACCGCAGAGGAAGGTATCGGAAGTGTCGAGGGTCTCCGTCCACTGGGACCCCCCTACCCTCCGCACCTGCTGCCCGCCATCCTTACGTCATTATACTCGGAGAAATCCAGCACGGCCCGCACCGGGGCGGAGGAGGCAACGGACGCGAAAATGAGATGGGGGAACTAAGGAAGGAGACGCCGTCAGCCTGCGGGCTGAGGGACTGAAATCGCATATCTTCCTGCCTCTGTGTCACTCCCTCGCTGTGTGATCTCGGGCTCTTGTGAGGACAGCTTGTGCAAAATTCTTTGGGGGGCGGGAGGAAGGTAGTGGTGGGAGGGTATTTCTATTATCTGAGACTGGGGCCCTGGAGTTCCCTCCCCCCAGCCCACCCGCAGAAGTCACAGGACCTTCAGCCGGGCCCAGGCGGCCAAGGAGCCGGCATAGGAGCCTCCGAAGCAGATCCAGGGGCTGGAGGAGGAGACGTTAAAGAGGCGGGAAAGTGCCAGGCGGGCAGAGACCACATCAGCCAGCCTAGGGTCAGAGAGGGGACTCGGTCGGTCCTCATCGCTGGGAATCCCTGAAGATTTCCCCATTCTGGGGGAAACCGGGATCCAGATACATGAATGGGTGAATCTGGCCAGAAGCCAGGGCTGTTTTCTCATGATGTGTTTTCAAGGGTTCTCAAAGCCACATATACTTCCCAGAACATGTGTGCCTAGGCCAAGGGAGACCCTGTCCTCGTCCACTTTCTAGAAAGCCTCCACCCTCTTTCCCTTCTGGTTTTAGGTAGGAGAGGAAAAATTTCCAAGTCAGTTTAGATGAAAACCTGACAAATGTAGGGAAGGGTTGAGGGCACTCAAGGAGGGCTACTCAGAGGAGAAGGAGGGATCCTAACCTAATGAGTCAGAAGGTATTGGGAGAAGGAACAGACACAAAGAAAAATGGAAAGTGAAGTTTGGATATGTCTAACATCCTCTTTCTCCTCCCAAAGGCTTTCTTTCTTCCCTAACGTTT